>NC_140970.1:25884877-25934877 GCF_056783735.1 Eptatretus burgeri | reverse complement strand
TCGCACACATGTAGTCCATTCAGGTCCTGAAGAGCAAGAGTCATCCATTTTTTTTTAATGTTATAAGATCTGATCTCAGATAAAGCTGGCCCATTCCATGAGGTATAAAGCAAATACTTGGTGTTAAAAGACATACTCTTTCAAATTATATCGTGGGTTCACTCCAACCGGATCATGACTCTACCACCATAACATGTGATTGTTATTAAACCACAGCTGATCTGACAACATGAAGGGAAAATGTTAATAAAACAAAGCAAATGGTTAGGGGATGGGAAGGGGATGGAAATTCAGGAGGGGAGAAAATAAAGAAAACCCTAAATTCTGAGGAAATGATATTAGGATAAAGGAGGGGAAGCAGAAATGGCACTGGAAATAAAGGATTCTAACATTTTTCCAATCATAATATGCATAATAAAGAATTGTACAAATTACACACAGCACAGTACTCAAATAATGATATATCTGACATACTTGTTGAAGAGGTTGAGGCCGATGCGATAGTGCCGTTTGCGCAATGTATCATTGCTGAATGCTGGTGAGTCCCAGCTATGTCTTGCCTCCCGATGGTAGCTGGGCCGGCTCAGAGCTGCTGCAGAACCATCATGTAGGCTGTCACGTGAAGAAGACCCAGAGCTGCAGTTGGCCGAGTCGTTTGAGTTTGAGTTTCCACTGTTAACACTGTCATTGTCATTCTCTGCATCTGAAGCATCAGAATCAGAATGGGCCACATGTTGCCCCGATGGCCTGGTGCCAGTGACCTTCCCGCCATTGATCCCAAGATGAGGATCCTGTGGTGGGTGGCGCATGGCCCGGCGTTTTACAACTATGATGGGTGCCACGTCGTCAGCGTGTGGGTAAGATCCAGATCCTCCACCCCCACGGTTTGGTGGGCTAGCGTCTTGGTCGTGTGCGTTTTGACGGTGCAACGCAGCCTTGTCTCCACGATCACTTCCACCGTCCAGGGAACTATCACTTGCTGGCTCAACAGTGAGTAGAGGCAACCGTCCTCGTGCACCAATACCTCCAATGCCACCAACAGTTGTTTCACCACCACACTCTGGGCACGACACTCTTCGTTGTGGTCCTCCCAAAATACACAGCCGGGTTTTTCCTTCTTGTTGCTCTGAAGCACAGCGTACAAGTTCACAGGATTCTCTTACTACCGACTTCACCTTTTCTGCAACCTCGTCTTCTACACAAGTTCTTCTTTCCTTCTCTAAGCTTTTTTCCACTGATTTTCTTGGAAATGAGTCAGCTTGAGTTGGATGGCCTGTCTGTTCAGACCCTACGATAAGGGCTGATGATTCAAGTTGACTTATTGGAGTGATAGGAGCAATGACAGCAGTGGTGGTGGTCACACAAGAGGTTACACCACAAGATGTAATGACTGGAACCACAGTTACAGGAGTTTCAGGGTCAGGAACCAAAGGTTTTAGAGCTCCCACTATTGGGGTCACTAATACAGCAGCTTCTGCTTCAGGTGCACTAGCAACAGCAGCAGTGAACACAGGGGTGGCAACCACAGGAGAGGAAGTCACAGGAGTGGTGGCTACAGGAGTGGTGGTCACAGGAGCAGTAACAATTGTAGTAGTAACAGGAACAGAGACCACAGGAGCAGTGACCACAGATGTGCTGACCACAGAAGCAGTGAGCACAGCAGCGGTGATTACAGGAGTGGTGACCACAGCAGCGGTGACTACAGGAGTGGTGACCACAGGAGCAGTGACCACAGGAGCAATGACCAGAGGAGCAGTGACCACAGGACCGGTTACCACAGGACCGGTGACCACAGGACCGGTGACTCCAGGAGCAACGGCCACGGGAGCTGTAACCACAGGAGCGGTGACTACAGGAGCAGTGATTACAGGAGCAGTAACCACAGCAGCAGTGGCCACTGGTACAGGAAACAAAATGGAAGGCGTAACAGGAGACCCAGAAGTAGGAGCAAAAGATACAGTATCTGCAGCTGTAAGAGCCGTGGAGACTGGAAGAGAGATTGGCACAATTCCGGTAATGGTCGAGGCTGGCAAAGAGGAAACTGTAGCAACGACTGCGATACTGGTGACTACAGGAACAGGATTATGTTTATCAATAGATGTTATATGCTTTGTTCCACATGGAAGACCGATAGTTCGTGCCAAGAGATTGTTGGTGGTAATAGTTACAGCTTGAGTTGGTTTGATGCTTATGGCTGAAGTCACAATTGGGGTCAGAGATCTGGTTGTTGATGGGACAGGTTTCTGTTGCAGTTGAAGAGAATTCCTGCTGCTTAGTGCATCATCAATAGAGTCTGCAAGAGACTTGACTTGCCGGGCAAAGCTATCCTCAAGCTCACTTATAGCATCTGCAAAATCGTCTGGTGCCGACAATAGCTTCAATTCCTCAGGGCTAATCGTGGGAGTGGGCTCCAGATCAGAATCTGGAGCTAAAGGGTCACAGGTGTCTAGCTCAAATGAAAGTGGGAGTGGTGGAGATGTTGCAACACCAGCAGCAAAACCTCCTGGAATGGAACACGCGTCTTGGGGTAAGGAGGTTAAACTTCCAAGGGCAGGGAACGAGAACAAGCCCTGTTGTTCTCCTGCAACAGAAGTTTCATCATGCGAGAGATGCTTTCGGGAAACAGAGACGGCGAGACGTCGTGGCAGCCGGCTCTCTGAGAGACAGCTGCGTAGCCTTTCAAAGTTTTTGTTCATCTGGTAGTGACGGAATGCAGATTGAATGGTGCATGCAGCGCGTCGTGTTATGAAATGCCCCCCGTATTTCCTCTCCAGCATCTCCACCTGGGTGGCCATAAATAGCCAGAAGAAAAAGACAAAGAGGTGTGGATAAAAAAAGAGGGAAATAAAAAGACAAATCGACAAGGGATGACCTTTTCCTATTTAGGAAAGTACATGTAGCCACTCATTTCTCCCAAAAATTATCTGGTGCCTCACCATTGAATTACCACACAATATGCAAGCTAAGCTAGGATATGAAATTTTACATGATGCCTTTTGGCCATGGGGCAACTATGCCACCAATGAAAATTGTTGAGTAGTTTACCGATGAATATTTTTGTTTGCTGAACAACAATAATATTGTTCCCCAGATAGAAGCCATAAATATGACTTACTTACATTCCCAGAGTGTATAGCGATGTTTGGCAAGGCGTCGCTCTCCCCACCCTCCTTCCGTGCTCTTCCTCCGTTCCTAGCGCCCCCTTCTAGCTTCCTCACTCCTCCCTCACCCTCCTAGGTCCCTCACCCGTCCCTCCTCCCTACCCCTCTGAGCCCCTCACCCTCCTAGCTCCCACACCCCTTACACCTCCCTCCTCTCACCCCTCTGAGCTAGCTCACCCCTGTTTCCTCCCTCCACTCACAGCTCCCCCACCACTGGTACAGGAAACAAAATGGAAGGCGTAACAGGAGACCCAGAGGTAGGAGCAAAAGATACAGTATCTGCAGCTCTAAGAGCCGTGGAGACTGGAAGAGAGATTGGCACAATTCCGGTAATGGTCGAGGCTGGCAAAGAGGAAACTATAGCAACGACTACAGTTACTACCGGCTTCACCTTTTCTGCAACCTCGTCTTCTACACAAGTTCTTCTTTCCTTCTCTAAGCTTTTTTCTACTGATTTTCTTGGAAATGAGTCATTTACCCCTCCCGCCTCCCACCTCATAGCTCCCTCACCTCTCCTTCCTCCCTATCCTCACCCCAACTAGCTCTCACTTCTCCTTCCTCACCCTCCCTCTCCTCCTTGCTCCCTCACCCCTCCCCTCAGCCCTCCTAGCTCCCTCACCCTGTCCTCCTCCCTCACCCATCCGAGCTCTCTTATCCCTCTCTCCCCTCACCTCCTCCTACCCTCTCTCCCCTTCCTCACCCCTCTCCTCCTCTCCTACATCCCTCACCCTCCATCCTTCCTCCTCTCACCCCTCTCTTCACCTCTTCCAGGCTTCCTCGACCCTGTCACCTCCCTCCCCTCACAGCTCCCTCACTCCTGGTACCTCCCTCACCTCATAGCTCCCTCACCCTCCTAGCTGCCTCACTCTCCATCCTCCCTACCCCTCTGAGCACCTCACCCTCCTTGCTCCCTCACTCCTACTAGCTCCCTCACCCCTCCGACTTCCCTCGCCCTCCCCTCACCCATCCTACCTGCCTGACCCCTCCCTACCCTAAACCCCTCCTCTCTCCCCCACCCCTTCTAGCTCCCTCACCCCTCCCTCCTCTCACCCCATCCTGGCATCCTCACCCCTCTCCTCATATTCTCCTAGCTCCCTCAACGCTGTCTCCTGCCTCCCCTCACCGCTCCCGCCTCGCTCCCTCCCTCTCCTCACCCCATCCTCGCATCCTCACCCCTCTCCTCACCTTCTCCGAGCTCCCTTCCCCCTCCCTCCTTCCTCCACTCACCTCCTATTAGCTACCTCTCCCCCTTATCTCCTCCCTCGCGGAAACTCTCACCTCGCTCCATCACTCCCCCTCTCTCTCCACCCTCCTTCTTGCTCCCTTCACCTTAATATTCCCGTCAATGAAGCTACGGGATGTATTTGCGAGTAAATAATACATTTTGGTTTTTTTTCCCCGTGTTTTGTCTCCGTTTTTGAGCATCTGTAAAAACCCGTGGGTTGCTCGTCTGTGTAATTTCTGGGGGACGTGGCTGTGCCATGAATGATGCAGTGCGATGTTCATTCGTGTATTGATGCAGTTCGGACAGGAATTTGAAGTTCGGCCAGGTTGCTGGCGATAACTTGCTCTACTCCTCACTGCAAGATCATCGTGGGATTTTTAAGATCCACCAACCCTAACAGCTTAACATCCCATAGTTTGGGTTAAGAAGGTCAAAAAGAAAAGAAAAGACAACAACCAACACAGACACATGAGAGTAATGATACAGATACAGAGTGAACAGGTAGATCGATGTCAGAAAAGCAAAAACAGAAGTTTGAAATGGAAAAAAGACATCATTGATGCATCTACAATAACCTGTTTATCATGGAGGTCTGCAGAGAGCTCGTAACCATCAGAAAGCGAGCGAGACCGTTTGATTGCATCCTCTTCTGCATGCTTCTTCAGGTGTGCTGTGGCACTACCGGTCTTGTGCCTTCGTCCATAGGGAAATCCTGGTGGTGAGGCCCAGAGCTGGAGAGGGTGTCTCTCAAAATGTCCGTGAGGTGTTGCAGGTACTGGGGATGAGGCCGACGGTGTTTGACAGGGATTGATGGATGGAGCCTGCGGGTGTGCGCTGGCACCAATCCTGCTCTCCAAGCTATGGGGATGGGTGAGGGGGGATGAGAAAAGAAAAGGTACATGAAGGCTCTGTTACTCGTTCTTTCCTATTTTAAGGGATGGAGAAGAAGAGCTAGGTAGAAAAGGATGAAAAGAAAACATTGCTCCAATAATTGATAACGGAATCCCACTCTCTGTGAAAGCTCGTGTGGATCTGTATCGGAGGACAAGATAAACAACGGATTTTATCAACGAAAACATGACAGCTTTGACCTTGTCCCTTTGATTGTTTTACTTCTGACCCTTGAAACCTTTGACCCGTGCCCAAAACTTTGTGTACTCACAATTTTCCCTTGATATTCGAATCCATTTACTGATTTTCATTCACCCCTGACCTTTGATCCTGTCTTTTCAATCTTTGACTCCAACCTAACAATTTCCGAATCCTCCCTCTACCGACATTTCCTTCTTTTTCTCCGATGAAGGGCTAACACTCAAAACGTCAGCCGCACATCGTTTCCCACGACGGTAAACACTTATTTCAGATTTTAATTGATAAAATACACATAAGTTCGAAGTAAAGTAATAGTTTACAACGTTATATTTAATTGCTATGTCTTTCTAGCAAAATGAACCATTTTCACCTCATTGAACTGATGAATTGCCTTGTTCAGGTGTATGCAGAGACAAGCATGACCTTACTTTTCAGACCTGACTCACTTGGAGTGAGAAACCGTTGAAATACGGGGAAGGAACAAGGGATGGCCAGCGCTCTGTTTAATAAAAGCCAAAAACGAGTCTGAAAAGTAAGTTCAACTCATTTTGAGGAAGTTAAAATCCTGCAATGGTGCAGCTTTGCATTGATGGGTCTCTTTTGTAAACCTTTCCCAAGCTCCACAGAAAGATGTTCTTACACAAGGGAAGTTTCCAGAACAATATCCCCTCAATTAAAGAATGCCGCATAAAAGTTTCCTGAGAGTTTCAGTTGCCAGAATTGCGTGCGCAATTTGAAGAAGGACCTTTGAGAAGGTTTGCGTTGCATCATGCACTGATGTTTCATGGAAATTAATCCATGTGATGAAACTCACAGGCCGACATATCTAAATGTGCAGATTGAGTGATGTTAGGTTAGGTATGGGAGCATGCACTCTAGCAGCGCGTCGTTGCATCCACTTTCCGCTGGTACTCCAGGGGCCTCCATCTGGCCATCCCCCAGGCAAATGCCTGACCCATCCCCATCTTCTTGAGATGCTGATCAACCTTCTGGAACCACGAGGCACATGGTCGGCCCGTTTTCTTCCTCCACTGAGGAGGCTCCCTCACTTAGAGAATCTGCTGGTGAGCAGGATCGACGTCACAAAATCGAGCCACATATCCATACAGCCGCAGCTGACACTCACGGACTATGCAGGTAACAGATGTTATCTGAATCTCTCTCAACAACTGCTCATTGCATGCAAAGTCTGACCAGCAATAACCAAGGATTCTCTGAAGAGACCTAGTACCAAAGGAATTAGGTCTCCATCTGAGATCCTTGGTCAGAGTCCAAGTCTCACATCCGTAGAGCAAGATTGGAAGCATCAAACACCTGAAGACTCGGACTTTTGTCCTCCTGCATAGGTAGCAACAGCACCACACCCTGTGATGTCCAAATACCTTATTTTAAATGTGATGGTTGGTAAATCTGTGGCTAGAAATTGAAAAAAATAAGCATTCGGCAACAAATTTATCTCTGTTGTTCACAAAGAAGGAAAAACATCAAGATTTAAATGAATTCTTGGAAATGTGCAGGGTAACCTGAGGTGGTGACTGATCAACTGGAAGAAAGCATTACTGCACCATCCACCCCCCAACAAGGACAAATTCACGGAAATGATTCAGTCACATCAATAACAACAAAACAATAATATATCCCATCATCTCACTCACCTTTTCAAAACAGGATCGACAATGCGTAAACGCGCGCAGCTGGATGCTGCCAAAACAACCAAGTTTCTCCTGCGGCCATGTCAAAACACCGCACAGATGGCAGTACCACTAATTATGTTTAACCATTAACGAGCACATCTTCTCTGGACTCTTCTCAAACAGCATTGAACAGTTTCCTCTCACGGCTGAAGCCAGCTGCACATTAGCAGTCGAACGTCAGCATTCGTGACACCAACTCTAACTTGCATGTCTACACGACAATAGCCGCAATCATCAGGTAATGCAACTTGAAATGATTTCAAATCTAGGAATAACGTTTTTATGTCTACACTAAATCTCATGTCAAATATCGTTAAACAAGACGCAAAGGGCAACGATTGACACGTCACTGTGAAGCACAGGATTGGAATACTCACCTTCTTGCAAATTCTCGAAGCACTATAAGCTATCTGGGCCACTTGATTAATATCATTAGTTATATTGATTTAAGTTGGAACACTCTAATAAGTAGACAACAGTAGTTGCTGGAGCTTAGACGTAACTGATGCACGCCTACGCAATGCAGTAAGGCGCAGTGTGACCGATGCCAAATTGAGACAATTTCAGATTACCTTCCTTTACAATGCTCCGCCGGTCATCATGTGTGTGGATAAACGTGTGGAAAGTGGAATTGGAGATGGGTTTGCTTACTCTTGGGGAAGGAATATTAAAACAGGTCACCTCTTCCTCTCCACCCCACCCCAACACCCCCACACCACCTCATCCAATTCATACCAACTTTCCATGAAACCTGAACTGCGTTACACCCAACCTTTACATAACGTTTACTGTCATCGGCTTCACAACACCAAGCTTCTTTCCATGAATAACAATCCTGAGCAAAGAGCTGGAAATCAGAAGCAGCAGTTGGGAGCAAGTAGGTAAAAGGAGGAAATTAATTTATTTCCTTCTGGCAACTAAGTCGCAGGAAAATGGGTCGGGATGGGAGATGATAACATGAGATGATGGTGCACCACTTGGTTGAACATGTCAATTCACCACAATTATGGCAACTGCAAGTCTCAGGTTTAAAAAACAAAAAGGTTTTATTTATTTATATCTTTCTTCCAATCTCCACCAGTAAAGTTGTTGATGATTTTACTGCAGTTGCTTTCATGGTGTCCTTTATTTTTTCCCCCACAAGTTTCATCTTAATTATATCGTCCTGCTGATGAAACCATTGAGGCAGAAGCAGCACTTTCCAGGACCGGTGTTAAGTGTGAATTTGTGAAAGTCCATGTGATAATTGCACACTCTTACTTTGAGTGGTGGTCCACAGAACCAGAGCAATTGCTCGATTACACACACGCTGGAACTGCTAAACAGTGGTCCTTTGTGCCAGGGCAAGACTGCACATTCCTGCATTTGATGAGAAACAGTCACGGAACATGGTTGTCCATCACCTCATGTTCCCTGGAGAGAGGACATAGGGAGAAACCAGGACAATGAGACCAGCCTGTAATGTAAAGATACTGTCATGAGAGCCGTACGTGCGATGGTCAGTTTTGCAAACCATTATTAAAGACCCATCGTACTCTTCCCTCCAGGGCTTTCAAACAGGTGGTGCACAATCATCTCCTGTCATCCGCCATCCCCACTCACAATCTTTCTCCCTCCATTCACCCCACCCATCATAACACAACCCTCTTACGTTCAGATTGCTGTGTGTCTGTGTCTGTGTCTGTGTTTCTGTCTCTGTCTCTGTCTCTCTACCCCTCTCCCTCTTTTTCTCTCGACCCCCCTCCCTCTCTCTCCTCTTTTCCAGTTCATTCATTCCCTTACTTGTTTTATCCAACTGTGGCCCAAGACCTTAAACTTTGGACGAATGTTATTGATCACTAGCAAATACAACCCGTCACTTCCCTGATGGGAATAGTGAGGGGGGAGGGGGAATAAAGAAGGAAGGAGGAGCGAGGAGGTGTGGGGGAGTGAAGAGAGGGGAGCGAGGAGGGTTGGGGGAGCTAGGAGGGCTGAGGATTGGGGGTAAAGAGCAAAGCCTCAAAAAAACTTCACTACACACTCTGGGAGGGGGGTTGGGAGTGAGGCGGATGGGGAAGAAAGATGGGGGAAGTCGGGAGGAGGTAAGTGGGGAGGAGGTAAGTGGGGAGGAGGTAAGTGGGGAGGAGGGGGTTTGGGAGGAGGTAAGTGTGAAGGGACGGGTTCTTGACTTGCATTTGGTCATGGGACTTGTGGAGAAAGGGGGAGGGGAGTACAGGGTTGAACGAAATGGAGTACGTTAAAACAACATGTTAATACAGCACAGCACATGGAGATCTCCTAAAAAGAGAGGGAGAGGGGTGGGAAGGAGAGTGAGTGAGTGAGTGAGTGAGAGAGAGAGAGAGAGAGAGAGAGAGAGAGAGAGAGAGAGAGAGAGAGAGAGAGAGTGTGAGAGAGAGAGAGAGAGAGAGAGAGAGAGAGAGAGAGAGAGAGAGAGAGAGAGAGAGAGAGAGAGAGAGAGAGAGAGAGAGAGAGAGAGAGAGAGAGAGAGAGAGAGTGTGAGAGAGAGAGAGAGAGAGAGAGAGAGAGAGAGAGAGAGAGAGAGAGAGAGAGAGAGAGAGAGAGAGAGAGAGAGAGAGAGAGAGAGAGAGAAAAAGAGAGTGAGAGGGGTGGAAAAGAAAGAGAGGGAAAGGGGTGAGAGTAGGGAGGAGTGAAAGAGGCGAGAGAGGGCAGGGCAGGGGTCAGAGAGAGAGAGAGAGAGTGGGAGAGGGGAAGGAGAGGGGGAGAGGGGTGTGAGAGTGGGGAGAGAGGTGAGGGGGCGAGAGAAGAGGGGAGAGAGATTGCAGAAGAGAGTGAGGAGGGGGGAGAGGGAAGTGGGAGAGGAAGGGGGGGGATTCTGGCAGATGTGACGGCCAGTTTAACGTCTATCCGAGAGACAACACACATATCGATGAATCACCCTGCCTGTGAAACACTGGGATGACAGTTTATAGCTGGGTCATGAGTCAAACTCATGCGAGACAGCTTAGAGCGAGCATGCATACCTCTTGGCTATCCTGCCATGATGTGCCAATTCATTGCTTTCTAACGACTGAAAGCATTTTTTACTCATTGTAGTCATCTAATGCATTTTGCCTTCCGAACTCCGGACATGTCCCTACAGAGAAAAGCACTGCTGTATCGCCATGGAAGCTTGTCAAGATTGAAGGTTGAAGAGCACTCACCAGGTGGCTTAAGCACTCAAGAAAGCACTCCAACGAAATGATTGAAGAAACTTTGAAAACAAAACGTTTAAATATTTATATGCATTTACCAATGTTGAAGTGACGGGTTGTACAATAAAAGAAGATTGTACACAGAGGGGAAATGTCAAAATAAAATTGCACATTTTCAGCGAGCTACCGCCCAAAGCACCGCCCGACAACGCAGAGCCAAACACAGGCGAGTGTTGCATGAATTTTGTTCAACTCGATCGATATATTCAGTGACAGTGCAAATACTTTTGCTGTGTATGGCCATGGCTTGGAAACGAACAATCAAGCTGCTTTTATAGTGCTCGCTGAGTGGCTTAAGCACACAAATAAGCACTCCACTAAAATGATTGATAAGGAACGGCTGGCTTGGCAACTGATAATTAATTGTCGATCGCCGATCGGTCATATAAACACCATGCACCCAGAGACGTCCGGATATCAGGCAATATCCGAATTGGACAAATGAACACTTTTTTCACAGTTGGAACTGCTGCTGAGGTCAATTAAGAAGTTTAAATTTTGAAATTTGGCTGAGATGAAGAGATTATCGAGGTTATAGCATGTGCGGAAATGAAATATAGTCAAGAACGCTGGCGTCTCTTGGTGTTTAAAAGCATTGCATTGTATTCAGCGATTCATAGGTATAATGATCAGGCATTCAATGATATGAGTAAGGAATGTGATTTTTCTTTTTATCATTAAGAAACCATTGCGGCCTGTTCCAAGTCAAGGCATTGTTGAGCAGCCCCCCCCCCCCCAAAAATGGTGAAGTCAGACCACAGCGAGGTGACCAAGGATAACTCCTTGATAAAGGATAATTAAATAAGGCCGTTAATTATCTTCAAAAGGGGCGTTTTAATTAACCCAAACACCCAATTTTCACTCTTGCACTCCCTTGGAGTTCCCTTGGTATGCATGAAAAGTTTGGGGCAGGTAGGTTTCATGGTTTTGGAGTTATGGAGGAGAGGGACGGACTGACTGATTGACGGACACACTGACATTTATTAGTATGGAAGATGTAAAAACACGAACTTCATCTTCCCAGTCATTTTTTACACTAACTGCGAAATAAATAAATAAACAATGAGCAATAAATCCACTCCATGTGCCAATTGAACACCTCCAATTAAAGCACTCACATACACTTCCATTTGAGGAACCCTTCACAAAACAGCTGTCACATAAAATAATATAAACTTCAACAAGAATCATTCAAACACAACAGATCTCTAACAGCAACACCTTCATTATGCCTGGTGTTGGCTTAAAGATAAGGTGGTGGGCTTGGGATCCTAAGATCCTGAGTTCAAATCCTGCTCGGATGTTGAATTAATACCAGGTGGGGTTGACTCTGCCTGTCATCCTTCTGAAATCGGCAAAATGAGTGCCAGCTTGCTGGTATCCTGTGTCGGAGTGGTAACCTGTTCGAGGATTGTGCCCAATAGCCTAGGAGACTACTTAGGCAGCACCAATGCTCTGCACAGAGTATGATCCCATTGGGTGGATGGAGGCACCTTCATTGAACTCACCAAGAAAACAAGTCAGAAGAGCCTACTGTCCCATTGTCAGTACATTGCCCATCACCTCACTCCTACATGTGCCTCAGGGAAATGTAAGATCGGTTGCAGAATATCCAAATGCCCAGTTTATCTCGGGACAACAATCACAATACAGGGCAACTACAATTTCAAAGACTCAATGGGGAACCTCAAAATAGTCAGCTATTTTGGAAGTCTGTAAAAACCGAATTAATTTCCTTTATGAACTCTCTTCAAGGGGACAGGGGACAAGGCCCGAGTTCGTTCAACCGAAAAGTCTGATACAGTATGTCAGTGTCCCTAAATTTGGATTTCTTCTACAGCTATACAGCAAGAGTGGGAGACAGAAACGGTGAAAGACATCGACGCATTCCACAGACGCGCCAATAATAAATGTGCTGCAAACAGTAGAGGTACAGACACACCTCCCATTGTGGTAACCATTGCGCACGGCAACTATATGGCACTGACAAGCATTGCACCCACACAATGAGGATTCGTTGTTGGTTGGTTTTGGGGTAGGCTAGGTGTTTGCTTCATTAGATAATTTAATCATTGAGTTGTAAAATTGAATCCATGTCGGTTTTCCAGCAGGAATCGAGGATGTTACAGTGAGAGCCTGTAAGTGATTGAGGTGTCATTCAATTCTTAGGTTTCCAATAACTACGACTTGATCACCAAAATAGGGAAGGTTTATAGTACGTTCCGTGCAAATCCCACAACCCGGTTTTGGAGAACATTTTATAAAAGATTAATGGTTGGATGAAGCAGCATGGCATAAACCTCTTGGAATATTCATTAGTTCCATGTTTGCTGAAAAACAACAAGACAAGTTATACATGAAACAATGAAAGAGCGAGCCTCAACAAAAGATTAGACTTCTACATTCACCGTTTGGGTTCAGTTCATGAACCACACTAATCCCCACTCTAAACGTTTGCTCTCCATTAAACAAGAAAATGGAGTCACAGAAGGATGGTGGTCATAAAACTAGTCTCTCAAAGCTAGGATTACAAAGTAATGTACAAACACAGAAGAAGGTCATTTTGCCCACCATACATGTGCCAATCCACACCCCAGCACTCCCACCCCAACCAGGTAACTTGGCCAGTATCCTGGTATACAACGGCCTACCCTTTGCGGGATCTTTAATGTACACAACATATGAATGCAGACAACCCAGCTAGATCGGAAAGACAGTGTGCTCTGAGATGCGGAACACCCGTTCAGTTACTTTCCGACCTCATCGACAAATGAACTCAAATCTCCCCAGGCAAAAATGCCACAGTTGGAACTATAGTACATGAGGGTTGTACTCTCATATACTATCGTTGGTAAGAGGTCCTACTACAGTAGTGTGCAGAGAATTATGACAGAAAAGGAATGCTATTTTTATCTGAGGTCGACAGCTCGAAGAACAGCACGCCACAAACTGAGCGACCCTGCCGCCCCTGCCCAATTAATATAACAGCAAAACGTGTCAATCTGCATCTCCCAGTCCAAACACTCTATCGATTTCTTATCCCTTCTAATTTCACAACCTTTTGCTCATTCACCCCACCTAATCTGAGAGTGGCTTGTGGTGTCACCAAGAACTGTAATTTCATGGAATAAATGAAATTTTAATCTCGTTAGGGTCACGCAAAACTAGAAAGGGTGCCCAAATGCATGTTTACAATCTGAATTAAAAAAAGAAAAAAAGAAAACAAAACCTTGTATCCTGGATATAATCGTGGAAACAAAGACCCTGTAGGTTCCTTCTCATACGTACAGCCAAACACAAGCATAGGTCAGGATACCACACATTAAATCATACAAAATTGGACAATTTGATGAGCGGTGTAACAACAAATATAAGGCGAGATAAAACAAATACAAACAGAATGAGCAAAATTATGCCAACCGCACGAAAAACAAAACAAAACAAACGACGATGACAAAAAGGGACCTCCACCGCAGGCAGAGCAAACAACGCGACGGGAGACAGTCAGGCAGAGCAAACTAAACCATCTCTCTGGTTTCCTAACAAAAGCACCGCTTAGCAAGGTCATGAAACATTCAGCACAAGGTGCACCGGCATCACACCGCAACCCTCAACACAGTGCACGATTACAATCTACAGCATGGCGAAAAGTATCTCCAAATGATCATTTACCTGCAGCTCTGAGTCGGTGTGCCAGGTGGGCAAAGAAGTTTCCAAAATCCCAAGCAGAGAGACTTAAGACCAAGCATGACGGTGATTTGAATGATCAACTCAAGTCTGGATTTCTCGGCCCGAGATCCCACCTCATTGAGCGAAATTTTCCTGTTTCGTGATGAAAAATAGGACTTCCATAATTGTAGGCATTAGCAAAACCACCCACAAAGATCTCACCTTTTGAACCGTGCCAGTCTCATCAAGCCAGTCTCATCCCACCTTTTCACCTGCAGGAAAATTGTCTCAAGAACACTGGACAATACACTGAGGCTTCAGGGAACCCTCTACGAACACGATCTGCTGTTCACCAAATTCGTCCCTCATTTATTCGATACAACGCTTATCAGAAACATTGAATGTCACTTCTTTCAGGTCATCCATGCTTCCAAAACGAATGATGCGCTGCACTTGTCCCAGCTTGCAGTGCGTTCCAAATTTTGACTTCAGGGAGCTCCAAAACCTCTCCAAGAGCACAGACAACAAAAGCACGCGAGCTCTGTTGCTGGGGAAATGACAGGAGTGGGGTGAGGGGGGGTGGGTGGGGGGGGTGGGGGGATGGGGTTGATTGGGTGTTCGCATAAATATTAAGGTGCAAACTCCATTATTTTCCATCACCCCATACCCCAACCACCATTCCCCAACCCCTCCTCGTACAGCATTTGGCTGGCTCAGTAGAGATTAATGCACCCTCAGATTGATTGACACATCATGGGCTGGGTGCCGACAAAATGTGGGTGGGTGAAGAGGTGCAGAGCAAACGTTGAGGGCGGGGCATGATAAATAAAGACAAAGTGGAATTGTACAGAGATCAAAAACCACACAAACAGAATATGCAGGATTCCTGTACTCGGTTGAGGAGTGCAAAATGGCAAACCATGATGCTGAGAGTACTGGCCACACCCATCGAGGGACAGATGAAGGGTTGAGAGTGAAGACAATTTGGACAAACAAATCAAAAAGATTGAGTGAAGACAAACTGCTCGGGAGGGAAGAAGAATAGTTATAGGAAAGGCTGCCGCTGAAGTATATGTGACAATCCACAGCATCAATTTCCCATCCCTCTTGCCTCCTCTTTCTGCCGTTGCACGCTCTTTCTTCTGTGGCATCAAACCAAAGAGGCTCAAACATTGGTGGATTCCTGAGTAGGAGACCAGTTGGCCTGCCGTGCACTACACCGAAACACCGTAACGCACACAGCGTTTCATAACATCTTTACCTTTTAAGAAAAACTAAAAAAAAATTGAAACAAAAAGTATATTTATAGAACCAAAATTATTCAATTCAAACTCAGGGCAGGACACACATCCGTCCACAACAAATTCATTTAAATATACCACAGCAGACTATAAAGCATGTACTAAATTATTAACGTCATTACACGTCCTGTTATATACATACATACATATATATATATATATATATATATATATATATATATATATATATATCATGTATATATATATATATATATATATATATATATATATATATATATATATATCATGTATATATATATATATATATATATATATATATATATATATATATATATATATATATATATATATATCATGTATATATATATATATATATATATATCATGTATATATATATATATATATATATATATATATATATATATATATATATATATATATATATATATATATATATATATATATATATATATCATGCGACCACGTAGTATGTGGTTATACATTTTACAGTGCATGCGGCATTCTACATTCTATGTACTCTAAAGTAATTCCAGGCTACACAACTTACATTGCTGGAAGGGATGCCTGGTGAAAATAGTGACAGAAGCTTATTTAAGGAGGCACAGACAAATGAAACTGACGGAAGGAGAAAGCGAAACACAGAGAGGAGATTGGATGCAAATCTCTCGCCTTTTGCGCTTGTTGCGATCTCGCCCTGCTCCCTGCACCTGCAGCGACTGCCCGCTCCATCTCCCTCCCAGCCCTCTCTTTCTCTCTTCTTTCTTTGCTATCCCCTCCCCTCTCCTAAGAGCCATCCTCCTCCTCTTCCATTCTCCACCTCCTTGCGTGTTTTATTTTCTGTTCGCTCTCGTCCTTTCTGTTTTCCAACACCGCGTATGCCCAGATGTTTGGTCTTGTACCTCTCCGCCCGCCTGTCCCTCTCTGTCCAACGCAGGGAGTGTGGGCCACGCGCGGTGATCGCTCAGAGAGAGCGTGACGCCCCGCGCTGCGCTCAGCATTCAAAACACTCCGCAGGGTTGACAGATGCGAGAACCCGCATGCTCGCTCGCTTTGGTCGATTGATCTTTAAAGACCCATCCGTCCGAAGCACCACACGGGATCCGGTGCTGATATACGATGCCAAATATCCACTGACTGTGCCGATTGGGAGAAAAGAAATGCGCAAAAAATTTGCGCTGAAACCATGATCTGTGTAGCGCAATTTCACAGGAAAGGGAAGGAAATGTGGGAGAGTTGCGGAGAGAGAGAGAGAGAGAGAGAGAGAGAGAGAGAGAGAGAGAGAGAGAGAGAGAGAGAGAGAGAGAGAGAGAGATAGAGAGAGATATAGAGAGAGAGAGAGAGAGACAGAGACAGAGACAGAGGCAGAGACAGAGACAGAGACAGAGACAGAGACAGAGACAGAGACAGAGAGAGAGAGAGAGAGAGAGAGAGAGAGAGAGAGAGAGAGAGAGAGAGAGAGAGAGAGAGAGAGAGAGAGAGAGACAGAGAGAGAGAGAAATTAAATAGCAGAGTAAGACAGTGACACAAGTGGAGATCCACGTTAATTACTGGAACAATTAAACGGGATGAAGGCTCCATGATGTGCAGAGGCGATACGAGCAAAAAGATTCATTTAAAGTGGAACCCAAACGGGCGATGCACATCATGACATCCTCATTCCCTAAACGTCTACACAAACTGGTCGACACAAACGGGCGAATGGTCTACGCAAATGAAGAGCGAATATAGTGGGGTTCCCTAATGTTCTACGCAAACGGGCAGTGCATATAGCGAGATCCTCATTCCCAAATGGTGTACGCAAACAGGCAGTGCATACAGCAAGGTCTTCATTCCCGAATGGTGTACGCAAACGGGCAGTGCATATAGCGAGGTCTTCATTCCCTAAAGGTCTATGCAAACGGGGCAGTGCATCTAGCAAGATCTTCATTCCTGAATGGTATTGGCAAAGGGGCAGTGCATATAGGGAGGTTCCCTCATGTCCAACACAAACGGGCAATGCATATAGCGAGATCCTCATTCGCTAATGGTCTACGCAAACAGGCAGTGCACATAGCGAGATCCTCATTCCCTAATGGTCTCCTAGTGTGTGTGTTTTACGGTTTTCAATTGAGAAAATGCCCGATTAGGCACGGGTCCGAATCCGCACGTTTCATAATTAAACACGATCCAGGGCTTTGCAAATACATACGATCTGGGAAGATTTTTCTTGTTCTTGTACAAAGCACACCTGAACTGGTAAACGACCTTAAATCCTCAATTTCCATATCCTCAAGAAACAGCATATCAAAGACCCAGCCAGGGTGTGAGCTTATTGCTGAGAGGGCGTAGTGTTATTATGAATTATTGCTGCACTTTCGAGATATATCACCCACCATATAAAGCCTGCATCCATTTATCTATTTCATATATCCATTTAGTAAATGCTTCAATGAATAAATGAATTCCTATACATTGGACAATGGTTCAAATGAGGGGGTGGGGGGGTCGGGGAGTATTAGTGAGCAGAGGAGTTTTGGGTACATTTTATAACAGACTTCTCGACCTCTGTCCAAAGTTATCGAATAAGAATCTCAAATATTTCAACTCATCCAGAGTTGGTCCGATGACCACCACTGGCATTGACAATTGGGACAGAGTGATGCACTTGTGTCAAGCACCACCAATCGGAAATTAGAACTTTATGAATATCTGGAATAGGCTTACAAAGTGGATACATTTGCTGGACCATTTCATATTTCTAAATCTCGATCTCGAGATTCATTGGAGAGCGGGGAACTTAAAATGTGAGGAAGGGGAAACGGGAGGAGAAGAATGCAGGAATGCATCACGGCATGAAAGAGGAGATGCAGGTGAAAGGAGAACCGGCATAGGCAAGGTCAGAGGTAAAATGTGAGAGGCCATAATGAGGTGGAGGTCGGCAGCATCCTGGAAATTCTGATGGGAAGAGCTTGAGAAAACAGACTCGGGAAGACGGCTTCACACGCAAAAGAAGAGGGGGATGAGTGAATTGAGGTGAGCATTCAGTTTACTCTTGGGAAGGGTAACAAGGAAATGGTTTTTGGTATAATGCACACAATATGGCGATGGAGAGGTTGGACAGAAGTGTGAGACAAATGAAGGAGAAAGCTCAGAATTTTTTTCTATGCAAGTTTTGAGGCTCATGAAAGACCAGAAGAACAAGGGCAATGGATCAACAGACAAACTGGTGCAAAGGGAAAACAGTGGGATGCCAACAAACAGATGCACCAGAGCACAAGGAGAGGAATTGTAGGAGAACAATGAGAACAGGGTCTGAGCGGGTGTAGTAAAGTTTAGTGGTAGGAAGGGGATAACCAAAGATGGTAGTGAGCAGCAGATGTGAAATTCTGTAAGGGGGAGCTTGAGACAATTACTGAGAAAGACAGTTCAACAGGGAAGAAAGGAAAGGTATGGAAGAGTGGAGTTTAGACTTGTGGGGGTTAACAAGGAAAGGGTTACTGGAAAAACACATATAACCTGGAGAGCAGAGGACTGCGTAGATAGGTTAGAGGGTAGAAAGGGGCAAGACCATAATGGAGCATGTACAGAACAAATACAAGTCCACCAAGCTGCTTCTGGTGACCAAGAAACAGACCCTAGGACTTCTTGGGATGTGATTCGAATTACATGGAGGGTGTCAGATGTCAAGGCCTTAAGGGGGGTAATATGGTAATCAGCAGCAGCAGTATCAGGGGAGTTATATTCCATGAAACTCCAGAGAAAGGCTTTGTACAACGTGAAAGCTGAGGATGTCAAAAGGAAGGAAGTACTTGGCCCTGTCGAGAATTCTGAGGTGGTGGCTTGCTTTGAGGACCAGCTTAGATATATGATTTTTCCAAGACAGGTTGTAGTTGATGGTGAGGCCCAGAGCTCCAGAGACTGTCCCTCTCCAGATACTGAACACAGAAATAAATTTGGGGATTTAGTAGTCCTTGACGTTGTTATGGCAGGATAAAGTGATTGTTGGTTTTTTTGCACGAAAATACATCTTCCATGAAGATGAGCACAAAGCAGACCCGTTTTCCCCATTTGTTCCTTGTTGCTGCGGTCCTGTGTGAGCCTCAATTCCAGTATATAGAATTATTAAAGATGACTAATTGAGTAATCAGAGTGAAGTCTGCAAAGTGTTACAATAATTTCCCAGTGATGAAGAAAGGTAGGTTATTGATATACACCAAGAACAGTATTGGTCCAAGGAGGCCACTTTGAGGGATGCTGACCTATTGAGATAGGGCAGATGAGATTACACCGTCCAAAACAGCCCACTGCTTGTGAGCCAAAAGGAAATTTGACAGCCAAAGACGGGACCGAAGGTACTCTAAGCTGATAGTATGGAGTAGGTAGCCACTCGCCAGACAGAATAAAAGGCATTGGAGACGTCAAGTGAAACGACCCTGACCTCTTGCTTGAGACAAGGGCATCCATCCATTGTTGGCAGAGAGGAAGCACCTTGTCCAGGGTGAAGTGACCTGGGAATAAGCCAAACTGGTGAATGAAGACCAAAGATTAATGAATGTAGGAGTCTGATGGAATAATCAATTCCATTACTTTGCTTATGATGGGGGAGAAGGCTGACTGATCTATTGTTGAGTGGCATCATTCGAACGGATTGGAAAAACGTTGGCAGTTTTCCTTCAGGCAGGAAAAAATTACCTGGAAAACAGCAGAGGAAAAGAAATGGGTAGAGTAGATATAAACACATCTTGAGTATTCAAACAATAATACTGTTTAACCCAGTTGCATTGAAAGAGAGTCAAGAGTGGCTCAGAATTGATTCACTTTTATGCGAGGAATCTAATATTCTGGAGCGTGTTTGGAGAAGGTGAGGGGGGAGCAGGTAGGTAATTATGTACCCAAAGCAGAGTGATTGGAGACCTTGGCTTTTTCTGTCAAGATATAATTAAGGCAATCATTCATCCACAGCCTAAGCAGCTTCAGCATAACCTCGTCATTCAAGACTTAAGGAACAGATGAAGTTCCAGAATCAAACTTCACCAACTGGCACCAACTTTTTGTAGATACTGAGAGTTACTCGTATGTGAGTTCTCGGTTACTCGGTTCCCGGCGGTTGAACTGTGGCACATGTGTGGACAGAGCTTGGCAGAAAGAAGATAGGTTCCCATCAGTGGGGTTGCCTTTATGGAAATTACCTCACCACATGAATCGTGGTCACAGTGATGAGATGGGTAGGATCATCTGAGGCATGAAAGTATGAAATGGTAAACAAAAGAGAGTGGAGCACAGTATTGATAAATGAGTCCCAGGCATTAACTATAGAAAATAGGAGATGGCAGACCGATCGGTTGAACAGTTGATGGACTGCAGGCCACACCAATTTACCCAATTAAATTCCTACACCTGTGCATTGTTGGTTTTCTGAACACCAGAGAGACACACACTTTCAAGAGGATATGATCTGAAGAGCCAAGGCGAGCTGAGGAAGAGCAGAAAATATTGGAGGGAAAGTTGGACATGATCAAACATAGCTGAGAGTAGGAACCCAATATTTTGCGTAAATGTAGCCTAATGTTACAGAAAGATGTGACATGATCCTGAGAGCTATCAGGTATCACGTGATTTATCACGTGAACCAGCAGTGAGGTTTAACAGTTTTCACTTGTGTTTAACAGTGTTTCTCATCGAACATTTACATCAAGAATTCATTATTTAGAGAATGTCAAATTGCATCTAAAAGTCGCTTCGGTGGTCGTACGAAACCTTCAAAATCGCTGATGTGGAAACCGGTGAAGCAGTTCAGAGAAACAGGCTGCGTGAGAGTTAAAAAGCACATGCGCCAGCCAAGTGTTGTTACACCAGCGAAAGGGGATGAAGTGCGGGAAGGAATGGAAGCAAGTCCAAAGAAATCTCTCAGATGTTTAGCACAACAAGCTCACTGTTCATGTTCTTGTGCAAGGAAGACAGTCAAGACGCTCAAACATTATCCCTACAAAATTCATGCAGCACATCAGTGACTGGAGCCAGATGAAGAGAAACATGTAGCCGACTATAAGTGGCTCCAGAGCATGGTCAGAGAATGACTGAATTTGTGCCTGCAGCATGGTGGTGGACACTTTCAGCACTTCATTTTAGGTAATCAATTGTGTGGATCATGTCACGTCTTTCTGTAACATTAGGCTCCATTTACGCAAAATATTAGGTTCCAAACTGATATCGTTTTTAGTACATGGGAATTATTTAGGGTTCTCAAATTAAAAGATCACCCTGGTATAAGTTGGGAATCAAACACGTTGGATAAGGCCAGAAATGTGTCACAAAAATCTTGGCTGAAATATCATGGACGGTGGTATGAGGATGTTGCCACAGATTAGAATGAGGGAGATTGCTGAGATGAGAATGGAGGAAGGAGAGAGCGGGGGAGAGAGAGAGAGAGAGAGAGAGAGAAGACAGAGAGAAGACAGAGAGAAGACAGAGAGAAGACAGAGAGAAGACAGAGAGAAGACAGAGAGAAGACAGAGAGAAGACAGAGAGAGAGAGAGAGGGAGAGAGAGTGAGAGAGAGAGTGAGAGAGAGAGTGAGAGAGAGAGAGAGAGTGAGAGAGAGAGTGAGAGAGAGAGAGAGAGAGAGAGAGAGAGAGAGAGAGAGAGAGAGAGAGAGAGAGAGAGAGAGAGAGAGAGAGAGAGAGAGAGAGAGAGAGAGAGAGAGAGAGAGAGAGAGAGAGAGAGAGAGAGAGAGAGAGAGAGAGAGAGAGAGAGAGAGAGAGAGAGAGAATCAACTCCACTTATAATTGGAGGGGAAAACCTTGATATTCCATCCATTTACAAAATTCCAAAGAAAAAAAACTCTTCGCTAAATGCCAATGAGGATGAGACTTACAGATGAGGTGAGGATGAGATTACGTTCGCTTAAACCGGTCAAAGGAATCTGTAAATTTGAAGAGTTTCATGTGTGCAACTGTACAGTCTGTTCTGGAACAAACAGGTACCGTCTCGAAGCTGTGCCTTGCCACGACCACTTTGCAAAGCAAACAGAATAAGGAGAAAAAACAAATATGGCAGTTCAGAGCCATTTCAGACGAATTAATGGTGGAAGAGCAGGTGTAAAAGGCCACGACTAAGAACTACTGTAGTATAAATGAAGAACATGCAATTTATTTATGATTCACAGAAAGTCTATATTTATTACATTTGAACTTCTGAGATTGTTATGTGTTCGGTAACAGACAGATGAAGCATTCCCAAAGTTTTAGTGGGTACAGGAAGTTATAATCGATCCTCCTACCAAACAAGTGCTCACAGTGTCAGAAGCTGAGCATTTCCTGTAGTCCGGGGCACAAACGACATGGGCACTCGTAGTGCACACACAACTACCGTTCTGATGATGTGAACATCGTGTACAGGAACAAAATACGGTACCCAGAATTCACAAAACAAATTAGAATTTAACGAACAAGAGTGCATCACCTTCCTTGGCATAGGGAAGATCTCGCCAAGACACCACCATAGACCACCACTGAAACTGAAGCAGGACACCACGGTTAATTAACCATTTTAAGTTTATATCAATACCATGCAATGTTCAACAACATTGTTTGCGCATGAACGGTTTCATCGATAGGACAAAATGGCCAATGTAGACTTGTCAAAAGAAGCCCTATTTACAACTGAAACATACAGGGAATGTAACGAGGTGCGAGGATGTAAAAACGTTTACTTCTTTCACATGCAGCACAAGACTGCTGGGTAGCATCATTGGCTCGGCCCTCGGGGCATGGCTGTGCCACTGATGCAATTCCCTCTATAGGTGAGGGTAACAATTTGAAATTTGCTCAAGGTGCCAGCGATTGCTCGCCTCCTCTTCACAAAGGACATGGTGGGATCTTTAACATCCATCAACTCATGCTGGCCGACGAGACGCCAGTTTAATGTCCATCCGAGGGACGGCACACACATTGATGAATCACCCTGCCTGTGAAACACCGGGTTGACAGTTTAGAGCTGGGCTGAGATTCAAACTCAGGCTAGACAGCTTTGAGGCGAGTGTGAGTACATCGAGGCCATCCTACCAGCACACAAAACTTTTTGGAGTAGAGATAGAAATAAGTTAAGCTTGACGTAAGAGTATAAATACAAAGAGGTTCAAAAACAAATCAAGAAAAAGGAGAAAGAGGAGGGTCAGCAGAGATAAATGTGTTTTGCAGTCCTTGTAAATCATTAGCATAATGAAAGGATTTATTTGTATACAGTCTTGGCTCATGGAAGAGTGAGATCTTCTTCTTCTTTCGGCTGCTCCCGTTAGGGGTTGCTACAGCAGATCATCCGTGTGATCCGCATAGTGATTTGGCACAGGTTTTACGCCGGATGCCCTTCCTGACGCAACCCTGGTTGCCTCTTACGACACAGGGATATGGTACACCTATTTTAACCGGGGTATACACCGGCCCAGTATACTGGTACTCATTATGGAGTACCAGTATACTGGCCCAGTATACTGGTACTCGTCATCTCATGGAAGAGTGAGATGACGGAGGATAAAAGGTGAGATATTAACAGTTGGGCCGTCAAAAGACAGGTGGATAAAACAAATGGGTGAACGAGCAGGGGGGAGGAAGAGAAGAAGGAAGGAAACATAACAGTCTGCAGATAAATAGAGATGAGAAGAGTGAAGATCACAACGAAGGAAGGAGGATGAGATTGTGGAACACTGTCAACTTGAGACCCTGGAAGGAAGTGGGATTGAACAGAGTGAGGAAGGAGGTTTCACCAGTGAGAGGAGAGAGGAAATAAGAACTTGAGTTGAACGGTAGGCCTAGACTTTGAGTTTCACAAGTAAGAGAATTGCTTGAAGAGGGCATGCAAACTGGAGTGATTGGGGAGATGAAAGAGCATAGGGAGCAAGGCATGAGGAGACTTGATAGAAAACAGAGGAATCCCCAACCTGTCTGTGATGCGAGAGCAGTAAGCCTTGTGCTTTGGATTCTTTGCATGGGAGATCCCAACGATCGTGAGAGCTTTGGGTTCCACAGAATCTGTTCGAGTCAGGTGTGAAGCAAGAGCCCTAAAGAGAGAGAGAGAGAGAGAGAGAGAGGGAGAGGGAGAGGGAGAGACAGAGAGAGAGACAGAGAGAGAGACAGAGAGAGACAGAGAGAGACAGAGAGAGACAGAGAGAGACAGAGAGAGACAGAGAGACAGAGAGACAGAGAGACAGAGAGACAGAGAGAGAGAGAGAGAGAGAGAGAGAGAGAGAGAGAGAGAGAGAGAGAGACAGAGAGGGAGAGAGAGAGAGAGAGAGAGAGAGAGAGAGAGAGAGAGAGAGAGAGAGAGAGAGAGACAGAGAGAGAGAGAGAGAGTGAGAGACAGAGAGAGAGAGAGAGAGAGAGAGAGAGAGAGAGAGAGAGAGAGAGAGGGAGAGAGAGAGAGAGAGAGAGAGAGAGAGAGAGAGAGAGAGAGAGAGAGACAGAGAGGGAGATAGGGAGATAGGGAGAGAGGGAGAGAGGGAGAGAGGGAGAGAGGGAGAGAGAGAGAGAGAGAGAGAGAGAGAGAGAGAGAGAGAGAGAGAGAGAGAGAGAGAGAGAGAGAGAGAGAGAGAGAGAGAGAGAGAGAGAGAGAGAGAGAGAGAGAGAGAGAGAGAGAGGGAGAGAGACACACAGAGAGAGAGACACACAGAGAGACACACAGAGAGAGAGAGAGACAGAGAGACACACAGAGAGAGAGAGACAGAGAGACACACAGAGAGAGAGAGACAGAGAGACACACAGAGAGAGAGAGAGACAGAGAGACACACAGAGAGAGAGAGAGACAGAGAGACACACACAGAGAGAGAGAGAGACACAGAGAGACACAGAGAGAGAGAGAAAGACACAGAGAGACACAGAGAGAGAGAGAGAGACACAGAGAGACACAGAGAGAGAGAGAGACAGAGAGACACAGAGACAGAGAGACACAGAGAGACACAGAGAGAGAGAGAGAGAGACAGAGAGAGACAGACAGAGAGAGAGAGACACAGAGAGACACAGAGAGAGAGAGACACAGAGAGACACAGAGAGAGACAGACACAGAGAGAGAGAGAGAGACACAGAGAGAGAGAGAGACACAGAGAGAGAGAGAGAGAGAGAGAGAGACACACAGAGAGAAAGAGAGAGAGAGAGAGAGACGCACAGAGAGAGAGAGAGAGAGAGAGAGAGACACAGAGAGAGAGAGAGAGAGAGAGAGAGAGAGAGAGAGAGAGAGAGAGAGAGAGAGAGAGAGAGAGAGAGAGAGAGAGAGAAAGAGATAGAGAGAGAGAGAGAGAGAGAGAGAGAGAGAGAGAGAGAGAGAGAGAGAGAGACAGAGAGAGAGAGAGACAGAGACACAGAGAGAGAGAGAGAGAGACAGAGACACAGAGAGAGAGAGAGAGAGAGACACAGAGAGAGAGAGAGAGAGGGAGAGAGAAAGAGAGAGAGAGAGAGAGAAAGGGAGAAAGAGAGAGAGAGAGAGAGAGAGAGAGAGAGAGACAGAGACAGAGACAGAGAAAGAGAGACACAGAGAGAGAGACAGAGAGAGACACAGAGAGAGAGAGAGACAGAGACAGAGACAGAGACAGAGACAGAGACAGAGACAGAGACAGAGACAGAGACAGAGACAGAGACAGAGACAGAGAGACAGAGAGAGAGAGAGAGAGAGAGAGAGAGAGAGAGAGAGAGAGAGAGAGAGAGAGAGAGAGAGAGAGACAGAGAGAGAGAGACAGAGAGAGAGAGAGACAGACAGAGACAGAGAGAGAGAGACACTCCATTTAGCTCTGAATAAAGGCCTTGGAAGCTGTGAGAAGTTCAAAGTTATTAAGGAAGGACTTGGCACAACTGAAACTGCCAGGTCTGTGCCTAGCTTTGGAGGACAGTTTTGATATATGGTCTGACGATCCTTCCGGAGAGACAGGATTTTGAAGATTAACCACAAACAAGAAAATATTTCACCATCATGTCATTTATGAAGTTCAATATGGGAGAGATATCTTCACCAGCCGGTACAATAATACATCACAACCAGACTTTAAAATATACATACGGTACATTCGAAAACTGTACAAAATCGTGAATACACAAACTCACATTATCCCCAGTGGAAATAACAAAGATCCTCGATTAAGAAGCCATTGTTTTGCATTGAAAATTCAAATGTTGTCACGTGCATTGTTTTTGTGGATGCCTGTGAGAGTACGGTAGGTAAACCAATTGAAGGTGGACCTTGTAATTGAATAATGTTGCACGTCGTTGGTTGAGCTCAGTCACATGGCTGCTCTCTGTGTTTTGTGGTTATCAGCACTACAGTGTATGTTTGCTCTCTTTATCTCTCTTTATTTATTTGCTGATGACTCCACCCTCTGCCGTAGCATCCCTCATCCTTCAGACAGGGCAGGCTGCAACCTCCTCTCTCTCTTCAGACCTTGACAAAATCAGAAGATAGTGAAACACTTGGAATATGTCTTTCAATCCTGACAACTCTCACACTCACTATCTCTCTCCGAAAGCACCATCTGACAACCCATCTTCCCCCACAATCTACTTCTTAACAATACTCTTGAAGCAGTTCAGTCGCTCAAACTCCTGCATCTCACTATCAGACATGATCTTTCTTGGACAAACCGCATTTCAAAGTTGGTCCCAAAGTCAGTCTGGTGCTAAAGCCCTGGTATAAAAAGGAATTAAGTCTCCATCTCAGTTCCTTAGTTACAGTCCAAGTCTCACATCCATTAAGCAAGACTGTAAGCACCAAGGACCTGAAGACTCGGACTTTCATCCTCCTACATAGATACCGACAGTGCCACACCCCATGATTGAGTGAATCCATAACTTCCAGACCAGACCCAGATGTTAAATGACCTCTGGCTCACAGCCAGCGGAGACATGAATATGACTACGAAGGTAAGTGAATCTTTCTGTGACCTGAAAATCCTCACCACAAAAAGGAACAGACAAGAAAGCAGCATCCAAGATGTCATTGAAAGCCTGGATCTTAGTTTTGACCTCGGAAAACCGTAATTACAGCGGTTTGACTCCTCATTCAGCGCCTGAAGGGCCCTCATAAGGACATCCAGCATCTCTGCAAAGATGATAGCATCATCTGTGAAATCAAGGCCAGAGATCGTGACAGTCCCAAACGATGCACCGCAGCTTGATCTCTCCGACATCCTCCCCAGAATCCAGTCCATACAAGCCCTGAAAAGTGTGGGGGCCAGTACACACCCCATTGACGAACTCCAGTAACAACTGGAAATAAGTCAGTGATGGAACCACCACATCTCACAGTATTGTCAGTACCAGAGTTTTGTTCAGAAATCAGATTGATCATATTTGGTGGCACCCCACCCTGCGTTCGGTGAGGACCCGAAGAGCAAGGAGCTTCGGCAACACCGACGCTCTGTAATGCCTGCTGTTGGATTAGTGGTTAGGGTGACTAGCTTGAGATCTCAGAATCCTGAGATCGAACCTCGTTGGGCAGTGAATTAACACCAGGTGGGGTTGACTGAGCCTGTCATCCTTCCGAGGTCAGCAAAATGAGTACCAGTGTACTGGTATAATGGTTGCATCTGTGCTGTCCTATGTAATGCCTGCAACTGCAGTGTGTTAATCTTCATCCTGATGAAGCACCACTTACATGGAAGGAAGGGAGGAAGGAATGAGGGATATAGTCCATCGTTAACGTCTTTGGTATAAAACCCGACTGCTCTGGACACTGGTACTCAAGCAGATGGTGGTGAACTCTATCAAGAATTATCTGAGCAATGACCTTGCCCGGCACTGAGAGCAGCGTCACCCCTTGGTAGTTGTTGCATTCCTGGCGATCACCCTTCCCTTTCCAGAGAGGGACAACAAGGCCCCTCTTCCATCAGTTGGGATAATGCCTGTGTTCCAAACAGAGCACAGAACTGCATGCAACAACTTGAGTACAGCATTCCCACCAGCCTTGAGAAGTTCAGCATGGATGCCACAGATGCTAGGAGCTTTACCCCCATTTCAACGAGTTCATCACAGCCAGTGTTTCCACAAACGAAGGTGGTTCACAGTTGATTAAATGGTCAGTAATAGTAATAGTAACACCCCTGATGTCCAACTCAACAGCTGTTGGGTCATCTTGGTACAGCCGCTCAAGGTAATCGGCCCTGCACTTCAGACTCCTCTGTCAAGAGCTCACCACTCTCGGCTCTAAGTGCAGTACACCGAGGGACGGGGTTGGAGGAACACAATGCACAAATTCCTCTGTAAGCAGGATGAGAATCACTTGGCCACAGGCGATGCTCTACCCCCTCACAGATTCCTCACACTTCGGCCTCCTTGTTCCTTCCTCAGCACACGTACAGTTTTACACCTCAGCTCCCTGAACAGCTCAGCTCTGCCATTAATCCTGGCCCTGTGAGTCTTGTCAATGGTATCCAGCGTCCCTTGGTTCTTCTTCGCCTGATGGTGGGTTTGAAGACATCCACCAACAACATCAAGGATGGTAGTCTTGAAGGCATTCCACAACTCTTCAGAATTCCCCAAAACATTTGTGGTTTTTGTGTGTTTTGTGGAACAAAGTGTTTTACAGTCGCCAGAGTGCACATCCTGCCACCAACCACCTAGAAAAGGGTAACCCGGTGGCAGAAGGCTGTCCGCAGGCACAGATGGGCACCAAATATGGATGGCTGTTGGCTCACAAGGAACTCCTCGCCCTTTGACAGCTTTTGTTTATAATCCTGCTGGGTGTTCATATCCATACAACCAACTCACCAAGAATCCTGGCGAGGGAGACGGTTTAGTCGCCGACAACCCGACCATGAAACAGGTTCGTACATTCAGGTTTATATGTTAACTGTAGCAAATCACAATAAACGAATGCTATTTCAATCAAGTAAACAAATCATATTGCAATTGATGTCTATAGGACTCTCCATTCATCAGAAAGAATTAGATGATTTCTTTGCTTGTGAAAATTCCATATCATCCATTACATGCTTATATTGATAAACATCCCAATAGCATTGACTAGTCACAAAGGCAGTGAAAAGTTAATGTGGGTTCACAAAAAGTTACATCTTCTTCTTCTTGCATATGTCAGCTTAGCTGCTGGGTAGCTATCCTGCTGGGTAGCGATCATTTTGTCGGGGTACAACTTTGCCACGGATGCTGTGGCCCTACACCAGTAAACTGCTGCTCATTTCGCCAACCTCGGAAGGATGACAGGCTGAGTCAACTCCACCTGGTGTTAATTCAGTGGCCAACAAGGCTCAAACTCAGGATCCTAATATCCCAAGCCAGCCACCCTAACCACTAAGCCAACACCAGGCTTAAAAAGTTACACAAACAATCACTTCAATACCAGAACATCGTTTCAGACATAACTTCTCAAAATGGAAAACATAATGGTTATTAAAGAAAATCTATACAATCATGGCTGAGCTAAGAGATTTGACGGTGACGTATGTCGAATTGCCTTCTCGTCACTTGCATTGTGAGGATATCCACAGTGTTCTCCCACACAATGCCGTGGAGAAAGAAAAGTCACAAAGTTTGCAATATATGCAAATAATAGATGTAATGTCAAGTTAGATGTCATGTTATTCATGATGATGATGATGATGATGCAGCGTTTCATCATTCGGAAAGCAGAAGATTCTCAGTGACTTCACGAACAAAGACATCACCTCGACACACAGGCTGCACTGACCCCTTAGGCATCACGGCAGCCATGTATGAAAACGATTATCGGAAAGTACAAACACAACCACCAATGTGTCCACGACGAATTGAGTCGGCATGTGTCCAAAACGTATTGTATGTAACAAGTTCGAGACAAGTTTGACGTGAACCTTAATCAGACAAACCCTCAACACAAGATGTTATGCACCTGCGGGCTATTCACACCCGCAGTGGTGAACTGTTTCCTGAAACCTCAGCCAACCTTCTGTCAAGTCATCCCAGCAGGTATCTACAATTTAATTACTTTCACTCTATAGCGTCTGTACACTGGCCAACATATTGTGGAGCACACCCCCTTGAAGAGTGCGTTCAAATTCAGTTGTGCACACATGACAACCAATATACATTGGCAGACTTCAAAAAGACTTCTCATGCCGCTGAGCTCCACTCTTTACCACTTTACCCATTCGCAAATGATGTCGATACTGTTCACCAATAGGTCGAAGACACAGACTTGATGACACACACCAGCTAATTTTGTCCCACATAACACAGAAATCGGTTCTGCACGATTAATTGAGTAAATGTTTGCTTGGGCATGCCCACCTAATTGGGATGAAAGTTTGAGGAATTGTGGTGGCCAAAAGGTGCCCACCATGCTTTTACAGATGGTGATACAAGTTGGTTGAGCCCAATCTACTGAGTCTACATCAAATAGGAGAGTGGTTGTCTACTTAGAGTTATATTCATCAGGAAATTTTGAGGAAATGTTAAGTCAGCTGTCCTGCTTGCTAAATGTTAACCTCAACTTGTAAACATGAAAACTTCCATAGCGTCTCTCGGAATCGTGGGTCTCTTTCTGAGGATGACGGACAATTTCGAAATTCTTGGGCCCACAACTATCGACAGTGGTGGAAATCTTGTAGACTTGCTCCTTTAGTGACACTCATCAGAAGAAGTCATGCGCAATAAGGGCTGGGCTTGTCTGCGTCCAAGGTACGTCATGCAGGGAGATGCTTTGAGATGACCTTTGTCAAAGCGTGCAGGGAAATAGCTTGAGATGACATTGCCACTGAGTTGAGAATGGAGGTGATCCAAGACATTTTCCATGGTGGATAGGTGTGCCTCATCCTGTTGAAACCATTGGTGTCTCATTAAAAACTTGTTCACGTTATAGTTCCACAAAGAAAATTGTCCATAGAATTTCGAAGTAACCCTTTCCACAGAAATAACCAACAACAAAAAAACCAGACTCGGTGCTGTTAGGGTAAGAGTGTCTGCGTTGAGTCTTGGAGGATGGTGGTTCAAACCCCACCAGTCACACCAAACACTTTAAAAACAAACATCGTACGTGTTGCTTCCTTGATTGATGCTCAGCATTTATAAAGGATAGAGCACGGACAAACAACACTGGAAGGCAATGGCAAACCACAATTATAAACCTTGCCAAGAAACTGCTTTGGAAGCACCGATGCTCTGTAAATAGAGTATGATACCGATTTTTTTTTTAAACCAACAATAAAAAATTGCACCCAATGACCTCGTGATGGAAAAAGCCTCATCGGACCACCACTTCGTAGGGATGAAGCATCATTTCGCAGATCGTGGGTTTTCAAGCACCCGAAATCTCACAATCTTTCTGCTGACATGAGCAGCCAAATGTCGGTATGCCCGGTCAGAATACCATAACGGTCAAGAATGAAAAAAGAAATAAAATCAGTCTCCATCAACTCCAAAAATCTCTCACTAAAGGTTCGTCACTTTTCCTACCAGCAGGTGTTAGTCTCGGTGAAACATGGCCTTTGTATGCAGACATCTTAAAGTCTTTCCCCAGAATTATCCAGGTTGTTTTTGATACACGCACCTCCATTGTTAGAGGATGCAATGATTTCTTTTGGGGGCAGTCAATCACTCGAATAAGAATATGAGAACCAAGCTGCACGGTTTCATTAGTGTGCATGCTTGACTGGTGACAACACACATTGCCAGTGTTTTGAAATTGCTGAACAAGCTGACGAATGGACTTACGCTTTGTAGCCAATAGGGGATTGTACTCCTTCCTAAACTTCCGATGTACTGTCACAACCGACTTTGTATCAATGTACCAACAACCAATCAACAAGTTTGTTAGTCTGCAGAGAATGGATCATGAAACAAAGCATTAGAACTTCGTTTGTTCAGTAGAAGTTGTATGTTTGTGTCAACACCAGTTTGTTTATAATAAATGTGTGAAAACATAGCATTTAATAAGGCGCACAGGTGGAACACTTTCTCCTTTTAGATGTCTCGCCTGGGTTCGAATCTCGACCTGACTGTAAACTGTCAGATTGGTGTTTCGCAAGCAGGGCGCTGCATCGCAGGCTGCGCCTGTCCCTCGGATAGACCTTAAACCGGGTGTCCTGTCGACGAGAATTACTTGATGGATGTTGAAGAGATCCCATGGTGTATTTTGTGAAGATTACAAATTCCCAATTTCCGCCCTCAACAGATGGAGTCAAACATCACCGGACTCGGTGGCATAATGAATGGTTAGAGCATCTGTTCTGTGTCTGGGAGGTCGGTGGTTCGAATCCGAGCCGAGTCATACCAAAGACTAGAAAATGCTATGTGCTGCTTCCTCAGCATTTAAAAAGGATAGAGCATGGGATAACAACTCTAAGGTTGACAACCATTGCACAGGCTTGATGGGCTTAGAGGCCTCCTACTGCATTGACGTTCCTTGTACTTATATTTAATCAGGGTTCGCCTGTCGGTTCGTGAAAGACTTTGGCAAAAATGTTTCTGCGACCCACCTGGAGAAATCTTTTGGCCTCGGATGTAGGTGGGAATAATATAATTGGGCTGTCAATGAAGTAATAGATATATATATGCATCTGTACATATACAATTTTGAGCAAAACTGATGGGATGCTCTGGGACAAGTACATTCATCCTCTTCTCTGGGCCAACAATCTGCAATGAAAAACTTCATAACACCGTCGATTAATGAGGAAGATCTTTTAAAATCAAAAGTCGAAGGTACATACGGAGATAAGAAGAGTAAAAGCACACAGCCTTGTGCGATCTCGACTTCAGTCACCAAGTCCCAGCATGACAGACACACTGCAGAGATGTATTACCGTTTCCCACATTCCAAAGATCAGACGACGAATGATGAAGAGCATAACCTTTAAAGCTCTGACGAGATAAGGAAGTCTGAACAGTGAACGGAAATAGGATACATGGGTGCAAAACAGAACAGATGAAAGATGGCGACTCATGAGGTTAGACGTGATGAAAGACACGAAGAGAGACTGATGGGAGAGTCAAAATTCTTCCAATGAACCACAATTGCTATTTCTTTATCCACACTCAACTAATATCCTTTTCCTGCATGTGGCATTTATATAAGCTCGTCCATAAGCCTGGTTTGCCTGCTGTCGGCTGTGGTTCGCCATCTCCTTGGTCCACGTGTTCTGGATAAAATTGTACTCCCACAGTATCCACCACAAGCACTGACAATTTCTGTGTTTTCATCATTGTCAGATTAGGTTCTGTTTGTGGGGAAAAGAGGAGTCAAGACTCATGGAAGGAGAGAAACAACCTTTTAAGCTGTGGAAAGAATAAGGGAATGAAATCACCAGTTTTCAATCCCCAAATGCACAGATTATGAAATCTGACAGCAACGAAGGTACAAGCAGACACCATTTACGGTATGCCACTCCAGATAAAGTTATGCTCCCATTGCTCAGTCAGTCTCTCTGAATGGACGGACCTCCGGTACATTCTGGTTTAAAAAGAGGAGATCCATCCGTACATTCACAGGTGCATCTTTTGTTTTGAGTGGGTTGCCATTTCCACTGGTAGGGTTTTCCATTTCTCTTCCCAGTCACATACAGGGCAAAAACAAGAAAATAAATTTGTCTCTCGCAGAAGAACACAATATATTTGTCGATATTTGTATGGAAAGTATGTGATCCCCCTTCCAAATGCTAGTGTCGAAAACCTCTTCACCTTCAGCCATTTCTATATGTTTTATCCTTCGTAATCTGTCCTTTATGTGTTTTTGAGGAATAACGGCCTTGCATACCAACCGAGGCACAATTTATGGCGTGACATTGCTTGGCCTTGAACGTTCGGGATAAGCTGAAAAAGCTTAAAGGCTGGGCAACGGATCAATTGACGCCAAGCCCACCAACGAGTGCAGAGCGAGCAGGGCCAAGTGATGTCATGGGGAGGGGTGAGAGCAGAGTGGTAAAAATGGGGGAGAGGCCAAAAATGTGTGTCTGTTTGGTCTGGGGTTCGGTGAAGGATGACGAGATATGAAGCTTGAGCATGGAGGTGGAGCCAACACCTTCCACCATCACCCCATCCTTTCCCACAAAGAGCCCAGACCACATGACCAGGGTGTCGGCCTGCATCTCATGCTCGGGACACACCGTGTTGGACTCACGATGCCCGCATGGGCAATATTACGGTATTCTGTTTCTTGTGGTTTTAAAAAAAATCTGGTCCTCTTGTGGAATGATTGAGGTCATCAAGGATAAAATAATTAAGACCTTACAACCATAATAAAGCTGCATGTGTAAGAAGTCTTCAAACCCATTGTCTGGACAGCTGGCTTGACTCTACTCACAATAACTCCAATAACTCCAATTTCTGTTTGTTTGCTTTTTCAAGGTTTGAAATTAATTGGACAAGTGGTTCCCAAGTTAGGGCCAAGTTAGAGCGCGTTCCCCATTACGGGCGAGAAGGTACGGACTTCCGGATAGTGATGACGTACTGTATTCTAATAATTTCTCGATTTCTTATGCGCATTTATAGATAAACACAATGTCCCAATCCAGTCGTCGTTTACGAGAGCGAAGGAACGGCCTGTGTGTTTGTTTGAAAGTTTTTTTTTTTGCACGGACAGCCACGCACGTACGTGCACGCGAGAGCGAAGGAATAGCCTGTGTAGTTGTTGTTTCTGGCACACGGTTTGAAAGTTTTTTTTTTTTTTTGCACGTACGGCCATGCACATATGGCCACGCACGTATGGGCACACACGAGTATTCACAATTCTAATTAACCATGATTTATTACATATGAACATAAGCAGTGGCATATTTTTGCTTCATGGATGTAAGCCGGGCCAGCCTGGTGTTGGCGCAGTGGTTAGGGCAGTGGCTTGGGACTCAAAAGGTCCTGAGTTCAAGCCCCGTTGGGACACTGAATTAATATATTGTATGTATGTATGTGTATATATATATATATATATATATATATATATATATATATATATATATATATATATATATATATATATATATATATATATATATATATATATATATATATACACCAAGTCGAAAACACCAGGGGGTTGACTCAGCCTGCCATCCTTTCGAGGTCGGCGAAATGAGTACCAGTTGTACTGGGCCCGGTGTATGCCCCGGTTAGAATAGGTGTACCATATTGCTGTGTGTCGTAAGAGGCGACCAGGGTTTCGTCAGGAAGGGCATCCGGCGTAAAAAGCTATGCCAAATCATTATGCGGACAACAAAACGAATTTCCATACCGGATCGGTCAAGGCCCGGGTTACCAACGACCGCCACCGGTACCGGTGGTCAGCAGGGTACCAGTGGAAATTGTGCTACTGCTGGGCAAAGGAGGAGAAGGAGACGGGGAAGGCGAGTCCGGAGGCAGTGGGAGAGGGGGAAGGGTAGAAGTGTGCAGGTGAGAGTTGGAACTCTGAATGTTGGGACGATGACTGGCAAAGGGCGAGAGTTGGCTGATATGATGGAGAGAAGAAAGGTGGACATACTGTGTGTACAAGAGACCAAGTGGATGGGGAGTAAGGCTAGGAGCATTGGAGGTAGTTTCAAACTGTTCTACCATGGTGTGGCTGGGAGGAGAAATGGTGTCGGGGTAATCCTGAAGGAAGATTATGTCAAGAGGGTATTGGAGGTGAGGAGAGTGTCTGACCGAGTGATGAGTGTGAAGTTGGAAATTGAAGGGGTGATGATGAATGTCATCAGTGCATATGCCCCACATATGGGGTGTGAGATGGAGTATAAAGAAGATTTCTGGAGTGAGTTAGATGAAGTGGTGGAGAGTGTATCCAAGGATGAAAGAGTGGTGATTGGAGCAGATTTCAATGGGCATGTTGGGGAAGGGAATAAAGAGGATGAGGAGGTGATGGGTAGGTACGGTCTCAACAAGAGAAATGTGGAAGGGCAAATGGTGGTAGAGTTTGCAAAAAGAATGGAAATGGCAGTGGTAAATACGTATTTCAAGAAGAAGGAGGAACACAGGGTGACATACAAGAGTGGAGGAAAGTGCACACAGGTGGATTACATCTTAAGCAGGAGATGCAACCTGAAAGAGATTAGTAACTGTAGGTGGCAGGGGAGAGTGTAGCTCGACAGCTCGATTGGTGGTCTGTAGGATGACTTTAGAGGTGAGGTTGAGGAAGAGAGTGAGGGCTGAACCAAGGACCAGATGGTGGAAGCTGAAGGAGGAAGACTTGCGTGAAATTTAGGGAGGAGGTGGGACAGGCGTTGGATGGTGGTAAACATGGGTGGGATGATTGGGCAATTACAGCAGAAGTGGTGAGGGAGATAGCTAGGAAGGTACTTGCTGTGACATCTGGACAGAGGAAGGAAGATAAGGAGACTTGGTGGTGGAATGAGGAAGTACAGGAAAGTATAAGGAAGAAGGGGTTGGCGAAAAAGAAGTGGGATAGTCAGAGAGATGAAGAAAGTAGGCAGGAGTACAAGCAGTGGCGGCGAAAGGCAAAAAGAGAGGTGGCAAAGGCCAAGGAAAAGGCATATGACGAGCTGTATGAGAAGTTGGATACAAAAGAAGGGGAAAGGGATTTATACCGATTGGCAAGACAGAGGGACCGAGCTGGGAAGGATGTGCTGCAGGTTAGGGTGATAAAGGACGCAAATGGGAATGTGCTGACGAGCGAGGAGAGCGTGTTGAGAAGGTGGATGGAGTACTTTGAGGAGCTGATGAATGAAGAAAATGAGAGAGAGAGAGAAGGTTGGAAGAGGTGGAGATAGTGAATCAGGAAGTGGGGTGGATCAGTAAGGATAAAGTGAGGACTGCTATGAAGAAGATGAAAAGTGGAAAGGCAGTTGGCCCAGATGGTATACCAGTGGAGGCATGGAAGTGCTTAGGAGAGATGGCAGTGGGGTTGTGAACCAGATTGTTTAATGAAGTCTTGGAAAGTGAGAGGATGCCGGAGGAGTGGAGATTAAGTGTACTGGTTCCGATTTTCAAGAATCAGGGTGATGTGCAGAGCTGTGTAAATTACAGAGGGATAAAGTTGTTAAGCCACACCATGAAGTTGTGGGAAAGAGGAGTGGAAGCTCGGTTGAGAGGAGAGGTGACGATCTGTGAGCAGCAATATGGGTTTATGCCAGGAAAGAGCACCACTGATGCAATGTTTGCTTTGAGAATGTTGATGGAGAAGTATAGGGAAGGCCAGAAGGAGTTACATTGTGTGTTTGTGGATTTAGAGAAAGCTTATGATAGGGTGCCAAGAGAGGAGTTGTGGCATTGTATGAGGAAGTCGGGAGTGTTGGAGAAGTATGTGAGGATCGCGCAGGATATGTATGAGGACAGTGTGACAGCGGTGAGGTGTGCGGTAGGAATGACGGACCGGTTTAAGGTAAAAGTGGGATTGCACCAAGGATCGACTCTGAGCCCTTTCCTGTTTGCAATGGTGATGGACAGGTTAACGGACGAGATCAGACTGGAGTCCCCATGGACTATGATGTTCGCGGATGACATCATGATCTGTCGGGAGAGTCGGGAGCAGGCTGAGGCGAGCCTTGAGAGGTGGAGGTACGCACTGGAGAGAAGGGGAATGATAGTCAGTTGGAGTAAGACGGAGTACATGTGCGTAAATGAGAGGGAGGGTGGTGGTATGGTGCGGTTGCAAGGAGTTGAGGTGGGGAAGGTGGATGGGTTTAAATACTTGGGATCAACTGTCCAAAGTAACGGAGAGTGTGGGAGAGAAGTGAAAAAGAGAGTGTAGGCAAGATGGAGTGGGTGGAGAAGAGTTGCAGGAGTGATTTGTGACAGAAGGGTAGCTGCAAGAGTGAAGGCGAAAGTATACAAGACGGTAGTGAGACCAGCTATGTTGTATGGTTTGGAGGCGGTGGCACTAACAAAAAGACAGGAAGCAGAGCTGGAGGTGGCAGAGTTAAAGATGCTGCGATTCTCGTTGGGAGTGACGAGGATGAATAGGATAAGGAATGAGTATATTCGAGGGACAGCGCAGGTAGGACGGTTTGGAGACAAAGTGAGAGAGGCGAGATTGAGATGGTTTGGACATGTGCACAGGAGGGAAGCGGAATATATCGGGAGGATGTTGAAGATGGAGCCGCCAGGCAGGAGGAGAAGAGGAAGGCCAAAGAAGAGAGTCATGGATACGGTGAGGGCGGACATGCGGGTGGTTGGAGTGTCAATGGAAGATGTGGAGGATAGAGTGAAATGGAGACGGTTGATCCGCTTTGGCGACCCCTAACGGGAGTGAGCCGAAAAAAGAAGAAGAAGAAGAAGAAGAAGAAGAAGAAGGATGTAAGCCGGGCCATTTTTATTTTCAGGATCAGTTGAGGCAGCGGTCTGGTCAATACACTGCCCAAATAAAAGGACGAGCAATTTAAATGACAAAAAAAGGTTTTTGTATGTAATTTTGGTTTTCGCCCAAGTTGTCTAGGCTGATTTTTGTGAAACAACATAGAAAGGTCACCCATCATCATCCACAAACAATATTTGAGTGAAATAGCTCACATCACTCGATTTTCAAGGTCAATTTTCCAAAGCACAATGAACAATTAAAGAGAAACATCATCTGCAATTGACAAACCTAGGACTGGAATACCCAAAAAGCTGTTTAACAAGGATGAGCAACACTTGAACATAATATCCTTAAGGAATAGAAAGAAGGCAAGCATTGGATTGACAACATAATTGGCAGAAGGCTCAGGTGTCATCCATTCATCAACAGTACAAAGGTCACTTTTGAAATTAGGATTGAAAGGATGTGCTGCAAGAAGAAAACCTCAGTTAAGAAAGGGGAACGAGACTAAAAGGAGAACATAATATGCACACACATACAGACATTGGACTATGGAACAATGGTTAACGGTGCTTTGGACAGAGGGGTCAAAGTTTCAGTTATTTGGATTGAATCAAAGACAGTATGCAAGTCATCGAAAAAAAATGAAACTTATCAAGAGCCTAACAATTGAGCATGGAGGAGGTTCAATTCGTTTGTGGTGCATGTCCTCAAGTCGTGTTTGAAAATTGCTGAAAATTGATGGTATATTGACTGCATCAAGGTAGAAACAAATTTTAATCTGCCATCCTCTCCACAGTGGTATAAGACCTATTGATCCAAACAGCAAGTAACTTGTTTGCAAAAGAAAGAGGAGTCTGGAATTTTTCAAGGCATGGAATGGCCCTCTCAAAGTCCAGTTCTCAATATCAGTGAAGCTGTTGGTACTTTTTGAGAAAGAAATAAAAAAGAATCCCAGCAACTTCGATGATCTTTGGAAGAATGTCTTCGAAGAAGTGTGAAACACAACTCCACAAAGGTTAAGAACAAAATTATTTGAAAGTGGCCCTTGAACAATTTCAATGGTATTGAAGGAAAAGGGTGGAGATACTCACTAAAAGTTTATATCAAGGTGCAATGTACATTTGACTTCCAGTTCTGGGTTTGCAGCAATGGCAGGGTCTCTCAGGGGTCTCTGCTGACTTTCTCAAAGTTAAGTTTCTGGCCGTTATCTGTCCTGTTTTAACTGTTTATTTTCTCACCTACATGTTACTGTGTTCCTAGTTTGGTTTGGTTTCAAAAATCGTGCTATTTATGAGTTTTCGTCGACCTTGTCTTACCGGGTTCCTTGAGGCCTACCCATCCTTCCCCTCTTGGTGTATGATGTTTTTATTTGTATTCTCTCCCTATTACCTTCAATTCCCATTTCCCCCACTTTCTCAATGCCCCCAATCCCTCCCAACTAAACACTGTTTCTTGTCTTAAATTTAAAAGGAAAAAAAAAATACCTTTCTCCCTGCATACCCACAAGTCCTGATCCTTCTTCTTCTTCTTCCTCATTCTGCCGGCACACCATCTTTATTCTACTTGAGCTGACCCACTCTCACCATTACCTTCACGATTTCTTCCTACAACCATCCATTCCCGAATCTTACCGAATGTTCAAAAATCCATCAAAAAATAATAATCTTCCTTGTGTCCTTTCTATCAAAACACCTCCTGTAACCACGTGTCTCTCTACCCTCTTCCTGATACTTTTCATTGACCCAGCAACTTCACTCTGCGTTTACCGCTCCAAATTCACCACACTCCTCCACTATTTTACTTCAACCTTCCCTTTTCCGAATCTTAGGCAATCCTTATTTAAATTAAATAAATAAATAAATTAACTTTTGACTGTACACCTCCCATAGCTACGTGCTTCTCCCATGACCACGCGATCTGTTTCCACCCTCTGCATTTACCAATCCAAATTCACCATTCTCCTCATGATTTTCTCTACAACCTTTCCATTACCTAATCTGATGAAAACTCTCTCAAAATAATAACAATAATAATAACAATAATAATAATAGTAATAAAAAACGATCTCTGATAATGCTTCATATTTCTCTTTCACACATGTGGTTCTCATTACTGCATCATAATTCACTACTCTTTTTCTATTTCAACAGACTTCTCCAAATTCGACCTTTCCTTCATACCTTGCCTAAAAAAATCCAACTGTTACAGTGTTTCTTCTCTCCATTCTCTTAATTCGCCTTTATTGCATCCATCAAGAAATGTCTTGAATCGCATTTCTGACCTAAAAACTTTTTTTTTAAACTAGTTTGCGATGAGTGTTCGCTTTCCATCAACCATTCTATTTTTTCATCTTCAGTGCCAACTCACCCCTCTCACCCCTCCCTCTCAAAGCAACCAACACACTCTTCTCCCTCCAAGCTTCCCTCTCACCTTTCTCAAAAACTCCCCCCTCACCTTTCTCCCTCAACTCTCCCCACTCACTCTTCTCCAACCATTCACCGCCCTCACTCACCTTCTCAAAGTTGCCCCCCATTACAGCTGCCTCCTTCCCCTGCTCTCTCTCCTCCATCTCATCACTCTACCTCCTCAAATCCTCAACTACCTTCTGCCCCCTCTCTTATTGCTCCCCACTGTACCTCCACTCAGCACTAGAGAGCCTTTTCTCCTCCTCATCCGCCCCCCTCCCCTAGCTCTTCAGCAATCCCCCATGCTCTTTCAACAACTCTCCTTACCTCCCCAACTCCTCTCTTGTCCTGGCCTCCCCCTCCCCTCTCCTGCACCCAAAGCCTCCTCCCCTCCCTCTTCCTTAACAGTGTGGACCTCAAATATCCAAGGACTTTGCTCAAACCTTACAGATCTTTCCATACAGATTGCCACTGACAAACCAGAAATAATCTGCCACACAGAAACTTTCCTCCCTCAAGACATCTCTGACTTCCAAGTATCTCTCCCTGGTTACTCCCTCCTCTGGTATGACAGACTTGAACCTCGTCCTGGTGGAGGAGTTGCTCTCTTCATCAAAGACTCCATTCCTCACTCTCCATGCACTGTCCTCACTCCCCCACACCCCCAGGAATACCTCTGGCTACGGCTTCCCTCCACTCCCACCTCATGTTTATATGTGTACTGTACCATCCACCAGTGATGACTCCATTTACACCTCACTATCCGAAAACATGGACCAACTTCTATATTCTCATCCGAACTCTCTCTTCCTCATATGTGGTGACTTCAATTGTAATCTTTCCAGTTGGCTAGGTGTGGGTACCTCTCTCACCTATCATGGCACTTCAGAAAGACTTCTGTGACTCAATGAGACTGACTCAATCGGTCAACTTCCCGACCTAGATCTCAACCAATGGTACGCTATCTCGTCTCAATCTGATTTTGACAAATTTCCCTGAAAATATCTGCTTTCTTCCTCCGCTCCAATCGGTTCTTCTGACCACGTGCTTGTCAAATTGGACATCTCTCTGGCTGTTATCAGAGAACCACCTCAGCGCCATTGAGTCTGGCAATTCACTAAGGCTGACTGGCAGGGTCTCCAAGCAGCCATTAACCTTCGAGACTGGTCTCCCATCGCTACTTTCTCCAACATCAACTCATCCTGGGAATTCTTTCAAAGAAACTTGCTCTCCCTCATGCACAGATTTATCCCCTCTAGTCTTCAGTTGTCCTACCCTTCCTCCCGCCCATGGTTCACTGAAGCTTGTGGCGAGGCAGTTCTCCTGAAAAAACTTGCCTTTGCTTCATGGAAAGCAAACCCAACTGAGGGTAATGTCAGTTTCTTCCATAAGCTCAGAACAAGAGTGCATCTACCCTCAGGAGAGCAAGAAAACAATATCTTTCTAAGCTCAATTCTGAACTCTCAAACCTCTCTCCCTCCTCCAAATGCTGGTGGCGTCTAATCAAATCTGTTTCTGGTGTATGTTCTCCCTTACCTTAAATGGCCACACTACTGATAACGCACGTGAAAAGGCTGAATGCCTAAACTCGTTGTTTGCATTGAAATCTTGGGTTCAAAACCCATCGCTTTCTGTACCCACCTTATCCAGTCTCACCCAGCTGTACTTGGACTCTGTGTCATTTTCTTCTGACAAAGTGAAGAGCTTGCTGTCAAACCTCGACTCAGATTCTGCAACCGGTCCAGACGGCATCAGCCCACGTGTCCGAAAAACCTACTCTTCTGCTCTTGCTCACCCTCTCTGTTCCATTTACCCTCTCATTTGCTCAAGGTCATCTGCCATTTGCTTGGAAATCAGCAAACATTACCACCCTACATAAAAAAGGCTGAAAAAACAGATCGCTGCAACTACAGAACAATCAGCCTTCTGCAAATCATCAGCAAGGTTATGGAATCCATCTTCGCGACAGACATTAAATCCTTCCACTTCTCCAATGGCTATATTTTGGATCATCAATTTGGTTTCAGACCAGGTCATTCTACCCTGGATATGCTGTTTCTGCTCTCCCATCAATGGATGGAGATCCTCAATGTCAGACAGGAAATCAGTGCCATATCCCAAGACATATCTCGTGCTTTTGACACGGTCTGGCACCCTGCCCTCCTCACCAAACTCTCTTCCTATGGTATCCAAGGCCATCTCAACTCATGGCTCGCAGACTTCCTTTCCTGTCGCAGCCAACGTGTGGCCCTAAACGGAGTTCTTTCATCCCCTCTTCATGTCCTGACTGGAGTTTCTCAAGGCAGTGTTCTGGGCCCTGTTCTTTTTCTGGTTTTCATCAATGATCTCTCTGACTCTCTGGAAAATCCTCTTTATCTCTTTGCTGATGACTCCACCCTCTGCCGTACCATCTGTCATTCCTCAGACCGGCAAGCAGCAGCTTCTTCGCTCACTGCAGATCTGGATAAAATCACAAACTGGTCCAACACATGGAACATGTCTTTCAATCCTGACAAATTTCACACTCTCATTATGTCTCTCGGAAAGGACCGTTTGGAACCCCCCCCATCTACTTTCTCAACAATCCTCTGGAATAAGTCCTTTCCTTTAAGCTTCTCGGTCTCACTATCTGCCATGATCTTTCCTGGGAAAGCCACATTTCCAACCTGGCCTCCAAAGCCAGTCGCGGCTGGGAATCCTCCGTCGTGCAAAGTCCTTCCTCGGCCCAGCTGAGCTCCTGACCACTTACAAAGCTTTCATCCGCAGCCTGATGGAGTGCTGCTCTCCCCTCTGGGCTGATGATCCTGTCTCTCAACTTTCTCGGCTTCACAATGTGGAACCAAGGTATTTCGGATCATTGGTATCTCCCACGATGAGGCCTATCCATTGGGGCTCTCACTCTCTCACCACAAGCAGGTCTGTGGTCTTTCTGCCTTCTACCATCTCCTCTCTGGTCTCGCCCCCTCCTGCTATGTCTGCGATTTGTCCCCACCATATCTCCATTGGGTGCTCAAGGTCCACCAACAACCCCTTCTGGTAAAACTACCAAAATCACGAATCACTGCGCACCTTCACTCTTTCATTCCTCTTTTTTCCTTCCTTTGGAATAAACTCCCTCACTCTGTCAAATCCCATTCTTCCCTCCAGGCCTTCAAAACAGCAGTTCCCCACCACCTCTTATCGTCCCCCATCCAGATCCTCGATCACTTCTACTCCCGTTAATCCACCCCAAACCCACCTCCTTCAAATTCCCTGCTTTCCTTCCTGAAAGTCCCTGTAATGTCCATCTTGTATACCCCGTGTTCCCCACCCCATCCCTCTCCCTTCCACAGATCTCATAATGTCTCTGTTCCCCACTGTTTTGTCCTTCCCACTCCCACCCCTCTTGTCTCATGCCCCTCTTAGGCCTAAGTCACATTTGCTCTACGGCGAGGATACGGCGGCCGTACGCCCTCTGAATTGACAGAAACGTGCGGAGGCCGCAGAGTTTCTGAGGTGGCCTCAGGGTGGCCCTATGCCAGTATGGCTATATTTTACAGGCCGTAGGGTCGCTGTGGAATTATGGAACAGAGTTGTAACTTTTTTCATTTCTACGTTCGCCGTAGCAATTTGACAAGCCGAAACAAAAGAACTGGTAAAAAAAAATAAAAATAAAAAGAACCCACTCGTTACCGTCCGTCTGGCCGCATGTTCGCCTTAGGGCCCTCCTGCGGTCGCCTTGCGGGCACCTTGCGTCTGCCTTGAAAATTCAATGGCCGCCGCAGGAACGCCCTAAGGTCACCATGCGACATCAAATCAAAGACCGTACAGCACCCCCACGTTTTCGGTCTCCACAATTTATAAATACGCCGTGCGGCTACCCGAAAAATAAAAACATATGTGACTGCTACATTGTGTGACCGTGGAAATATTGCGGCCGCCGTATAATTGCTAGTGGCCGTATATTTTGGAGACCCCACGGCCGCCGTGGCAAATGTGACTTCGGCCTTACTGTGCATTGTGTGTTAGCCCTCATACGAGCCTCGACAAGGTATACAAAAAAAAAGTGTATAAATTTGTTGACTACCTCTGCCACTGAAGGTGGCCTGAGGTTATATTTCACCCCTGTCTGTTTGAGGGCAGATTTGGAAGAAATTTGGTGGACAGGTTGAGTGTCAAGGACAAATTGATTCGATTTTGGTGAAGATCCGAATCTGGATTTTGGTGAAGATCCAAAACAAGAATGTTTTAAGTTTTTTTAAGTGACTTCACCGTTGAGAGATGGGGCCAAAACTATTTTTTTGTTTTTGTATACATTGTCGAGGCTCGTATGAGAGCTAACACACAACACACAACAAGGGGGGGGGGCAGGATACAAGAGGGGTGGGAGAGGCAAGGACAAAACAGTGGGGAACAGAGACATTATGAGATCTGTGGAAGGGAGAGGGATGGGGCAGGGAACATGGGGTATACAAGATGGACATTACAGGAACTTTCAGGACCTTACATGACATGACGATATTTAGCATATTTACCTTACAGGACGATATATATCATATTTCAAAATGTTGTGGACGAGTTATGACAAAACTAAGTGGTTGAGTTGGGTTGTGACAAGAACAAGGCGATTTGATTTTGGTTCAGGTCCGGATCCAGATCTGGTCTATCAGTGGGATACGCAACATAAACTGTTCAACGTGGTGGAGGTATCCACTGTACCGAGTGCATTGGTTCAGGTTAATCTCGTAATCATTCCACTGATTATAAAATGATTTTTTGTGGCTTTTCCCCAGGGATTATTGCAGAAAAACGTGTATTAAATTGCTATGCACGATAATGGTCGTACATTTTTACCCTCGCCAGAGGAGAGGGGATTGCATTTTGGTCCGTTTGTTTGTCTGTCCGCATAGATCAAGAGTGTTTTTCTTTGCAACTGCTTGTCAGATTGAGACAAAATTTTCACCATTGGTGCGACTACTCATGTAGAATTTTCTAATGATAATTATGACGTCATAGTTCATGGGGTGTGGCAGCCATGTTGTAAAAAAATGAAAAACTTTGGATCTCTGCATCTCCGAAACTGCACCAAGGAAAAAATTGAAACTTGGCACTTGTGAACTGAACTACACCTCATCTACGATATAAATGGCAGTCCTTCTGTTTGTTTGTAACCAATAAGCTCCTAGACCAGTGAACCGATCTTGATGAAACTTTACACACATATAGACCGAACATTCAGCTCCAGGATGCGCTAAGTGGCTTTCCATAAAAATGAAAAAAATATTTATATTTTTAACTCCATTAAAAAAATGGCTTTCGAATAGTGTGCCGACGTATTAATTGTAACAAAAGGCTTCATGGTTAAAAACGCTCGGGTTTTTTGAAATACAAAATGTTTGTATTCGTTGACTTTTTAAACATACACATTCTCCTCCTGTTATTTTAATTCTCGAACTGCACGCGCACGGCAACAGCTAACTGCTGATCAATCTGCTCATGAAAGAGTCAGGCAAGTGGAGTCAGCTGCAGCGAGAGAGAGAGAGAGAGAGAGAGAGAGAGAGAGAGAGAGAGAGAGAGAGAGAGAGAGAGAGAGAGAGAGAGAGACAGAGAGAGACAGAGAGAGACAGAGAGAGACAGAGAGAGACAGAGAGAGACAGAGAGAGACACAGAGAGACAGAGAGAGACAGAGAGAGACAGAGAGAGACAGAGAGAGACAGAGAGAGACAGAGAGAGACAGAGAGAGACAGAGAGAGACAGAGAGACAGAGAGACAGAGAGACAGAGACACAAAGACAGAGAGAGAGAGAGAGAGAGAGAGAGACACAGAGAGAGAGAGAGAGAGAGAGAGAGAGAGAGAGAGAGAGAGAGAGAGAGAGACACAGAGAGAGAGACACAGAGAGACACCTAACTGCAAATAGAGCGTCACACCGACGGGCAAGAGAAGCACAAAGCTCACGTTCCAGCTTTCTCGGTCCAGGTTTTAGCAGGACATCAAGGACAGTTGCTATGCTGCTAGAACCATTGAGTGGCTCAAGGCCGCCTTCAACTATGACCTCTCTGAGGATTACGGCAGCATAAAACCTTCCTTCCATAAATCTGAGGAATAAAAGAAGCCTTCCTAATTTTCTCCATACAACTAATGCCTCAGTCTAACTAGCGTGAGGAAAATAGGGCAAATTTCCCGGGTAATACTGGGTACTTCAGCAAGTGGGGAATAAATGTGATTTTGTTGTGATGTCAAAGGTGCCTTCGTTATGACATCATAATTATATACATCGAACGCCACATCTGATCTGCATGAAAAATTTTGAGAGTAATCTAGGGATAAATTGGTCCACAAAATAAAAAAATGATGATGTTATTGGTCATGTCATTCAGCAGCCATATTGGTTTTTTTAAAATAAAACCTTCAAAAATGTTCTTCTCTGAAACGGTGGAATAGATCAAGGTGAAACTTTACACATATGACCACCTATCCATGAGGAGCAAAATGTTCACACATATGTTTTTTTGACGGTTGTAAAATATTTTTTTGAAAAAGGCTCACTTGGCTCTGCCTGGATGGGTTTGAGGGTTGAGGAGTAGCAGCTGAATCTCTGATTGCCCTTTTTCTTGTTACCTCTGCTTTGGGATTACATAGACACCACCCCAACCCCTTCTCATGCTTTCGAAATCCTGAATCCACCTCGACTGTGTTTGAACATTCAGCAATCCAAGTTCGTGCTGTCACATCGGATATATTACAGATATATAAACATATTATGTATATATACGTATATATATATATATATATATATATATATATATATATATATATATATATATATATATATATATATATATATCCCGTAGGGTGCTTCTAAAAAATGAAAGTTTTTTTTTTTAATGAGCAGAACCCACCATTCAGTGAGGTTCCTGCTTGAAATCATTGTGTTAAAATATTTTTTTCTTGAGTCATGTTCTTGAACTTGCACAAGCGATGCAAAGTTGCACAAAGGGCATCAAAAACTGCCAAAAATGATTTTTTCCTCTTTTCGCAGATCAATTAAAAGTTCATTTTGAGATCATCTGAATTTACTGTTTTGAGGGTTTAATTAATATATTCGTATAATTAAATGCATAAAAATGATATTAAATATTGATGTGAAGAAATGAAAATCAGCTCATAAATTGCTAAATAGAAAAATAATGAAGTCCCAACTCAGTCCAAATTTCGGAAACGGAAAGTTTTCTTGTTGAAAGTTGCGCAATTGCACAGCAGCGAGCAGAGCCTTTCTTCATGCGTGCATGAATTAACGCGCAAGCTTGGCAAAAACTTGTTACTTTTCAATGTGTACTTACCACTCTGTAACATTTCCCACTTTACCATGATGTTTTTATCTTTTTTCAGACCAGAAATTTCTGCATATTTTGGGGGTAATGGCCTCCAGAACTAGATCGAAAAAGGCCATTTGGCTGATTGGATCCCCTAATCCAACACTTCCTGGCCAGAAGCTTCCTTCTAAGGCCGAAGTTCTCCGCTTTTTGATGTTCCTTCATGTGGAAATGAATGAGACCCTAACTGCAAGTGTGAATCAAACATCACTAGAGCTAATGAACATCTGGTCCACAGAGGGGATTCCTACTAAGCACCTTCCTGATGTGGTAGTCCATGTGCGAAAATTACACACAACGTGGCAGGGTTTAAAGAAAAGCATCAATCGGAAGACTGCTACCAACATAGAGAAACAAGACAATTTCAAGGCCGACCTGGATGAGCTGTTTGACATAGCTCACGCTGATGCTATGAATCTTATAAAAATCGATGAGGACAAGGAGTTTCTTGCTTCTCAGCGTGAAAAGGGGCGTCCAGGAAAGATCGGGAGTCTTGACTACAAGACTGCCAGGACTTCAGAGAAAATTATGAAACGTAAGGATGAAGAGAAAAAGAGGAAACAGAAGGCGCTTTTGGAGATGGCCGCAACTTCTGAAACAGCCAACCTCCAGTCTTCCTCCTCCTCCAGCTCTACTGAATCTAGCCCAAGTCGACAACCATCTTCTTCCATCCATTCAACCACCTGTGATTCCCAGACTCCGAAGAGAAAACGTGGGACAACTGGATTAACATCTGAAGTAACTGAGGCCCTGGATATAACTCTCCTTAGCGATCGTTCTGCAAGTCGGGTTCTAATTCCATTTGCCAAGCAATTGGGACAAGACATCAATAAACTTTCTCTCAGTCCAAGTGTCATTCGTGCCGCTCGTGTTAAGCACCGGAAGCAATGCACTGAAGAGATAAAGCAGAGCTTTAAGGTTGACACACCCCTGGTAGTCCACTGGGATTCCAAGCTGATGCCAGACCTAACTGGAAGAGACAAAGTTGACAAGCTGCCAATTCTGGTCACTGGGAATGGTGTGTCAAAAATCCTGGCAATTCCGATGCTGAAAGACTTCAAGGCGGAAGAAACAGCCGTGGTCATCTTTTCAACAGTTAAGGAGTGGAACCTGATTGGACGTGTCAAAGGGATGTGTTTTGACACGACAGCTGTTAATACTGGAATCCGGGGTGGGGTCTGTGTTCGTATTGAAAACATCCTTGATCATCAACTTCTTTATTTTGCGTGTCGGCACCATGTCTTAGAACTTGTTTTGGAAGCAGTTTACTCTTCTTCGGTCGATGAAGCATCCCGAGGGCCAGACATCACCTTATTCCAAACCTTCCGGGACTGCTGGCCCCATTTTAATTTCACGCAGTACTTGACTGCTGCTGATGATGCAAGCACAGCCACCGATATCCATCCATGGGCCAATTCTGTCATTCAGCATGCCCAAGAGCTTCTGAAGCAGAAGCATCCCCGAGACGACCACAAAAAACTTCTCCAACTGACGATCATTTTCCTTGGAGGCGTCCCTTCTGGACATCAGGTTCCAACATTCAGGGCACCTGGTGCCATTCACCGAGCGCGTTGGATGGCTCGTGCAATTTACTGCTTCAAGATCTGGATGTTTCAAGGGCAGTTCTCGGATTTTCTCACTAAACGCGCGTCATCATCCCGCAGTACATGTCGCACAGAACGCCTGTTTAGCGGGATCAAGCAGGTCTGTCTTTTTGTTGC
>NC_140970.1:25867377-25877377 GCF_056783735.1 Eptatretus burgeri | reverse complement strand
GGCTGGACTTGATGTTCGACTGAGAGTTTCAGGAATTTGGGATTTGGCCAGGGTGCTGGCAATATACTAGCAATGGGACACCCGCCCCGGCATATACCGAGTGATGGCATACTTTGGGATGCAACGCTCTGCCTGTGAAGCACCAATCAAACAGTTTAGAGTCGGGTGAGGAATCAAACCCAGATGAAACAGATCAATGGGAAGTGCACAAGGTCTGTATCCTCCTGTCGAACAATCTAGATAATAATACGCTTGTTTGTCTGTCTGCCAGTCCATTAGTCCATGTATAACATTCCTTTCCACCCATTGGTTGAACATCTGAAGTGACTCCACACAAAATTGTCCCCTGAAACATTTTTACAGCTGCCTTATTGGTGCTATGTGAAGCCAAAGACCTCTTCAGAGCCGTTACATACACAATCGCCATGCCCTCCCTATAAGTTTTCCCTTCGGTGTAAAACGACCAAAGCGACTGTTAAAAGGATCATCAATTATCGAAAGATTGGAGCCAATGGGTGTCACAGATGTTGTGAAGGCCACAGATCTTCCAGGAATCTCGCCACATTGTTAAAGAAAAATATCCATCAATTTAAAGAAAATATCAATCGTCAATATAAAGCAAGTCATCGATTTATGCTATGGATGCATTCCTAAAAATTACGGTTATATGAAACCCATATACATCATATATTTTTCCATATCCATAGTGATATGCATCGGGGGATGCGTTGCCAGGAAAAAAATTTTGGTCACGCTAACTTCACTGAAGTACATATTGGAGACAAAAATAAACAAATCAATACAGAACGATTGAAATAATGTATGCACACAAATAGACCATTTAATGGTGTGGGTTGAGGTTGGAGGGACTACAGGGAGGGAGAAGCAGGCGCTTTTATTCTTCGGTGGAACGTTTGAGCTGCATAAGTTTTGTGCTTGGTATACCCTCACAGCCGGCACCCAAATGGCGAGTCGAGTGTTCACCGCGCTGTACACGAGGTGCTTTCCGTGTGGATGCTAATTGTCCCGAACCCAAAAATCCTCCTTTAACGGATGATTTATCACTAAAGCTGTTGCGATCGGGGCAAATCAAATCACTCAGAGTCTAAGTGACTTCATGTCCGTATTTAACAAGTCAATGGGGAAGGAGAACAGAGGATATGAAAGCATTTATTTACACAGTTTATTAACTTGGAACAGGCCACAACGATTTCTTAACGATAAAGTTTTTTTTTCTTCACTTTCCTCACTCATATCATCAAATGCCTGATCATCATACCGACAAATCGCTGGATATATTGCAATGCATAGAATCGCCAGTAGACGCCAGCGCTCGTGGCTTTATTTTATTTCTGCACATGCCATAACCTCTATAATCTCTCAAACTAAGGCGAATTACAAAATTTAAGCTCCAGAATTGAACTTAGCAGCAGTTCCAACTGCTAAAAGCAGGTGTGCATTTGTCGCATTTGGACATAGTTTGATTATTTCCGTGTTTCCGGGAGGTGTATAATATGATGGATCGGCAATCGCTAATTGCATGCCAAGCCAGCCGTTCCTTATCAACCGTTTCATTGGAGTGCTTGCTTGAGTGCTTACGCCACTTGGCAAGCGCTCCACAATATTTACACTGTCACTGAAAATTGTGTATCGATCAACTTGAACAAAGTACAGGGGCCACTCGTCAGCATTTGGCCCTGTATTGTTCTGCAGTGCATCAGGTGGTGGCTGCCTCGCTGAAAATGTGCAATTTCATTTTACACCACATTTCCCCTTTTTGTACAATCTTCTTTCATGATACGACCCATCACTTCGGCATGGATAAATACATATAGAAAATGAAACGTTTCGTTTTTAAATGTTTCTTCAACCATTTTGTCTGAGTGCTTAATTCAGCCACTTGGCACACTCTCGTCAAGCTTCGATAGCGATACCATGGTACGATACTGGGGTTCGGAAGGCAAAATAAGTTAGATGATTACAATGAGTAAAAAATGTTAAAGTTGTTATGAAGCAATAAATGGCCACATCACGGGAGGATAGCCGAGAGGTATACATGCTCACTCTAAGCTGTCTAACCAGGGTTTGAATCCTGACCCAGCTATAAACTGCCATCCCAGTGTTTCGCAAGCAGGGTGATTCATCAATGCGTGGGCTGTCTCTCGGATGGATGTCAAACTGGGCGTCATCTCTACTGGAATCACGCAACCCCTTCCCCAATTCTCCTTCCTCCTTCCCTTCTCTTTCCCCTCTCACCTCTATCCCACCCCTACCCACCCCAATCCCACCCCTTCCCTCTCCCCTCTTTTTCTCTCTCTCTCTCTCTCTCTCTCTCTCTCTCTCTCTCTCTCTCTCTCTCTCTCTCTCTCTCTCTCTCTCTCTCTCTCTCTCTCTCTCTCTCTCTCTCTCTCTCTCTCTCTCCACCCTGCTTCCCCACCCCGCCCTCACCATATTAAGGGGACTGTTAAGGATTGACGATTTAGTTTCGAATTTGAAACTGCTTACCCACAGTGTAACATGTATGAATCAGACTCTGAGTGAGCCGATGGGAGCGGTGCAAAGGTCGCTGCATGTGCAAGCATGCATGCATGCAGGCAGGCCATTGCCAGCTAGATTGCATGGGTTTTAAATGCACCCCCCCCGGTTTTATATTTAAACCGGCAGTTAAAAGGAAAATGTCACTGTTTTGGCACGTTTAAACACCCTTCCCTTCCCCTTCCATCACCCTACCTTCCTTTCCCCTCACCCTGCCTTCCCTTCCCCACTCCTCATGCTGCTTTCCCTTCCCCTCACGTTGCTTTCTCCTTCCCTTGCACTGCCTTCCCTTACCCTCATTCTGCCTTCCCTTGCCCTCACACAGCCTTTCCTCAAGATCCCCTCACGCTTTCTCCCTCCCCTTTCCACACCCATGGACATTTCCTGGCAGTCACTGCATGTTGTATCAATGTGCAGTTTTAATGTACCCAATTTCATTCAATCCTATATTACTCCCCCTTTTCCAGAAGTCGCACTACCAAACACAACTTGAGAACCCCTCCCCACATGCAGGGTGATTCATCAATGTGTGTGCCGTCTCTCGGATGGACGTTAAACTGGCTGTCACATCTGCCAGAATCCCCCCTCTCCTCACCCACCCCCCTGTCCCCTCCTTACTCTCCCCTCCCCTCTCTCCCCCTACACCTTCTACCCCCCCTCTCTCTCTCCCACCCTTCCCATCCTCTTTCTCCCACCATCTTCCTCTCTCCTTCCCCTTGCACTCTCTGACCCTCCTCTGATGCCTCCTTTCCTCTCCCCTCTCCTCTCTCACTCCTCCCCACTATCACTCCTTTCCTTCTCTCTCTCCCCCACCCCTCTCACCCTCTTTCTATCCCTATCCCTATCTCTATCTCTATCTCTATCTCTATTTCTATCTCTATCTCTATCTCTATCTCTATCTCTATCTCTATCTCTATCTCTATCTCTATCTCTATCTCTATCTCTCTCTCCATCTCTATCTCCATCTCTATCTCTCTCTCTCTCTCCAGGAGGTCTCCATGAGCTGTATGAATGTGCCATTTCAACGTACCCCATTTCATTCAATCCTGTACCACCCTTACCCACCGTCTCCACAAGTCCCACTACCAAATACAAATCGAGAACCCCTCACCTTATGAGTAACTCCTCCCAAACCCTCTCCCCACGCCCCCCTTCTCTCACCATCCTCCTCGCTCCCACCCCTTCCCAGAGTGTATAGTGACACGTCACTCTCCCCACACCCCCCTCCCTTCCTCACTTTTCCTAGCTCAGCATTTCTTCACCCCTCCAACCTACCCCACCCCTCCCACCAACTCCCTCCTCCCTACCTCACCTCTCTCTCTCCCCTCCCTCATCTCTCCCTTCCTGCCCTCCCACCTCTCTCCCTCCTCTATCCCTCCCTTCCCTGCTCTCCCTCTTTTTCCGCCCCTCCCCCCTTAATATTCTTGTCTGCGAAGTGACGGCTTGTATTTGCTAATATATATATATATATATATATATATATATATATATATATATATATATATATATATATATATATATATATATATATATATAAAACTTTATGATATACCTTCATAAATATAAATATTCAGTGGCCTGCAAATGTATTCACTCCCTTCCAAAGTTTTCACATTTTGATGCCACCTGAGCTTATTTCACGATGCTTTAAAATCAAACTTCACAAATGGAGTCTTCACTAACTACTCCAAAGTGATAAAGCTAAAAAAAATACAGATAAAATGTGAATAAGTTCGATTTCACAGAAGAAATCAGATGATTCTCAGTTACATAGTATTCAAACACTTTGCCGAATTAACCCTAAATCACTTCAGGAGCAAATTATTTGTTTGAAAGGTTTTAAAAATAAGTGTAATAGATGTCACCTGCATATAATCAGTGATTCAATTTAAGATTTAAGCTCCCCTACTTATCTCAGGAGTTTTAAGGTGCAAATCACGAAGTCAAAAGAGCATTCCAAAGAAGCGAGACATAAAGTAGTGGGGAAGCACCGTTCAGGAGAGGGTTATAAGAAGATTTCAAAGACACTCATTATCCCTTTAAGTACGATGAAATCCATCATTAACAAGTGGAAGACATATCATACCACCCAGACTCGACCCAGATCAGGTCACCCATCCAAACCAAGCAGCCGGGCAAGCAGTAAACTGGTTCGTGATGTCACTGTAAATCCAACAATGACTCTGAAAGATCTGCAAGGCTCTCTGCCTGAGATGGGATCAGTGTTCATTAATCAACAATATCCCCTTCCCTTCATAAAGCTGACCTCGATGGACAGCTGGCAAGAAAGAAGCCATAACTGAAAAAGACACATTTAAAAGTTCATATGGACTTTGTGAAACATCATCTTAAATGATACTGCAGACATGTGGAGAAAAGTTTTCTGGTCACACAAGACAAAAATTGAAGTTTTTTTGGTCTAAAATCAAAGTGTTACGTCTGGTGCAAGCCGAACACCACACAACACCCAGTCAAGACCATCCTTACTGTCAAGCATGGTGGTAGCAACATCATGTTATGGGGCTGCTTTAAATCAGCAGGGACTGGCAAGCCTGTCAGGATGGAAGGGACTATGGACGGTGCAAAGTAGAGGAGAATCATTGATGAAAACCTGCTGGAGTCAGCCATGAATCAAACTGGGTAGGAGATTCACATTTCAGCAGGACAATGATCTGAAGAACAAAGCTAAAGCTACACTGGAGTGGCTGAATAAGAAGAAAATAAATGTTCTTGAGTGGCCCAGTCAAAGTCCTGACTTGAATCTAATTGAACATTTATGGTGAGACTTTAAGATTGCAGTCTATCAACGATCCCCCATCAAACTTGGCAGAACTAGAGGAATTTTCACGTGAAGAATGGACAATGATTTCACCATCTCACTGTGCAAAGCTGGTAGAGACCTACCCAGAAATACTCATAGCAGTCATTGCTGTAAAAGGTTGTTCTACTAAGTACTGACCTAAGGTGCTGAATACTTTTACAACAAATGGAATTTTGATTTGTACATGTTTGTTTTCAGGCATTCCAGACATGTAACCTCCTTCAACTATAACAGTGTTTAGTTTGATCTCTTCAGTTATCAACAAAATGTTCATTTGGAAAAATTGTTTCTACATAATCTGTAATTCATCTTAATGTGGTATTATTGGTAGGGGTGAATACTTTGGCAGGCCACTGCATATAATAACATTTTGGGTCTTCAGGATATTTTGGGTCCTCTGCGTCTTTTGGGTCCTCACCCAAAAAGGTTCGTTTGCTTCTCGTGGTCTTGAATCCAATACAGCACAACTCATGTTTTAAGCAATCGTGATCATCTGGATCAAGCATAATTAATACGAAAGGTGTTCAAAAGAGTATACAAGCAAGATACCCACAATAGTCCAAGACACACTATGGTTAGTATTTATTTTTGAATGTAGAGCTAGCTATACATTCTATACATTCTATCATATAGCTAGCTATCACGGGAAACCTGTGGCTACTGGTTGTATCATTTCCAAAGGACACGGGTGTGCCATTGATGCCCTCTATGACCAGTACACTGGTACTCATTTCACTGACCTTGTAAGGATGACAGGCTGAGTCAACCCCACCTGATGTTAATTCACCTGAGGGCTTCAAACTCAAGACCCAAGTATCTTAAGCCAACCACCTTAACTGTTAAGCCAACTCCAGGCTTTTTGAATGCATTGATACAGTAGATATGCAGGTGTTGGATCATGAAAATGGAAACACCAATGTAAAGTTACGTAATGGGGTGTTGAGCCACAACGTGTGGCGAGGACGGCCTCCATGCATAGTCCAAAAGGGTCTGGAAATCTGCAGGAGATATGCGGCACCATTCTTCCACGAGAAAGTCAATCATCTCACACCTGTTTGATGGAGGTGGAAAATGCTGTCTCAGGTGTCATTCCAGAAGATCCCATAAATGCTCGATTGGATTCTGATATGGTGACTGAGAACGCCATGACATATGGATAACATCAGTGTCATGTTTATCAAACCATTGGGTGACCACACATGCTCTGTTGATGGGGCTATTGGGTGGGGGGAGGGGGTGGGTTCCTCTTGCAGTCACGCGAGCCATCATTGCAGGAGAGGCAACCACGCCTGTGCAGAATTTTATACATGACCCTCAGCATGCTGGGATTTTATATGCTGGATTAACATATAGGCCACACCTGTGTGGAAGCTGTTCCGTGGTGTATCTCATTTCCCCAGGTGTTTCCATTTTTTTGGCCACTACCTGTACATAAATAGAAATAAAATATATAAATGTTTACATTTTTACCTCCACCACCGAAGGTGAAGGAGGTGATGTTTTCACCGTCTTTCCGTCTTTCCGTCTTTCCGTCTTTCTGTCTTTCTGTCTTTCTGTATTTCTGTCTTTCTGTCTGTCTGTCTGTCTGTCTGTCTGTCTGTCTGTCTGTCTGTCTGTCTGTCTGTCTGTCTGTCTGTCTGTCTGTCTGTCTGTTCTTTTGTCTGTTCTTTTGTCTGTTTGTGTACAGGATATCTCAAAAAGTTGTTGACGGATCCAGATGAAATTTTTTGGACAGGTGCGGTGTGTGAGGAGGATGAACAGGTTAGATTTTGGTGAAGATCTGCATCCGGATCCGACTACTAGAATTTTTAAAGTGATTCTTCACCATTGAGAGTTATGGCTAAAAATGACAGATAGCACGATATCTTAAAAAGTTGCGGACGGATTTGGACGAAACTTGGTGGACAGGTTGGGTGTGTCGCAAGGACGAATAGATTTGATTTTTGTGAAGATCCGAATCCAGATCTGGATACGAGAATTATTTAATCTGAAAGTGATTCTTCACCATTGAGAGACAGGGCCAAAAACGATATAGTACTGTATAACACGATATCTCAAAAATGTATTGGGCCCAATATGTTCTCGTGGATCAGGCATTGTGTGGCGGTGGTATGTGCTCTACCGAGTGCCCTTCTAGTTAAAATTTATATTTACGGCACTTGTTTTACTTTTTCTTGGTGTGTCTTGGACTTTTCGAGACTTTCAAAATGGCTATGAATGCTGACGAGACCTTTTGCAAATGCACTGTGTGTGCGTTTTCAGACTCGGTTCTGCTCACCAGGCACTTTTAACCTCCCGTAGCTCGTGCTAAATCCGAAATTCAAGTCATCTTTTTAACATAATTTTCATCATTTAGATGAAAGCATGGCAATTTCAAAATGGTGAAGCATAATTATTCTGTTCCTGAATGCAAACCAGACTCATGGAAATATAGGAAATGCGAGAAATATCCATGCATGAGAGGTGTCAAGTTCGTGCCATTTCCTGGTAGTACAAGCGAGTGGTGGTAGTGGATGTAAAACACATATACACACATACATGGATGGATGCTTCTCCTTTTACAAATAGATGTGAAGATTTAGTATACTATATATTGTGGCCCTGGAACTAAACATTAATATATGTATGTATACATATATATCCTTGGCTATTGGGCACAATCCTGGATGGGTCACCACTCCGACACAGGATATATATATATATGTATATATATATATATATATATATATATATATATATATATATATATATATATATATATATATATATATATATGTATATACAGTGTATGTATATAGATATCATTTAGATCGGTGCTACTCAAAGTGGTGATACACGGACCGGTGCCGGTACGTGAGTCATCGACTGCCGGTCCGTGGCGAGTTTCCAGTTTCACATTATCATAATATATAACATGTAATGTATAAAATCTTGAAAAATAATATATTTAAGCCGACAAATTCAAAATACGAGAGAGAGAAGTCTGTCAACGTTGGAAGTTATACCAGAACCGAACGTGAAGGTAATATAATGTGAATTTCAGCGGAGTTGCCAGGTGGTGCTCTTTTGTTTTGCCAAAATGGGTGTAATTATAATTGTACAGTTGTCATGATATGTTTATAATAACTATGTTTGAAGGCTTTGCTGGTTTGATTTTTTTTATATATTTTTTAATATTGTAATTCTGTATTACTCGTTTACAAAATATATATAAAAAAATGGGTCAACTTTTATTATATTCATTATATTTTTATATTTTTCCGGTATAAATTAATATTACTACGGATGTTCAAACAATATTTTCTCGGATCATAAACAAATAATAATATGGTACCGGTCCCTGGCACATTGGAAAAAAAAACCTGCCGGTCCACCACATCAGATAGTTGAGAAGCACTGATTTAGATGAAATATATATATATATATATATATATATATATATATATATATATATATATATATATGTATGTATGTATACTGAACAAAAATATAAACGCACCAACCTAAATATCTAAGTCAAGATTGCCATTATGGGAAAATGGTCAAACCGATGATATGTTTGAGCAATGATTCCTTTGTTTTGCTCAAGACAGATGTTCCCATTGAAATTGACCACTCTGAGTGTGTAGACTCACACGTTGAGTAATCCTTCCCATGAGCACCATGGGGCTTGACAGAGTGATGGTCAGTGAGCGTGACCAGGACACAAACACTCCCTATAGCTTGCCCTATAAAAGGCCTCCCCAAAATGTGGACTGGTGCCAAATGTCAACATGCCACAGATGTCACAAATCTTGAGGGAGCGCGCTATTGGCATGCTGAATGCTGGGACGTCAGTAAGGGCCGTTGCAGCACACTTCAATGTCCACCACTCCACCATTAGCCGCCTGAGAACGCGCCTCAGAGAGACTGGAAGCACTGTGAACTGCCCACATGCCCGGCGACCACGTGTGACCACCGCCGGTCAGGATCGTCACATGAGGCTGCAACATCTCCGGGATCGACTCCGACCGGCCACGAGGACTGCCGATGAGACTGTCGGGCTGCATAACAGGCGCATTTCAGCCCAGGCGGTGCGTAACCGCTTGAGGGAGGCCAACCTCCGAGCCCGCCGACCACACCGGGGACTCGACCTCACTGCAGTCCGGCGTCAGACCCGACTGAACTGGGCCAATGTTCACTTGCGCTGGACCCTCGCACGATGGAGGAGAGTGCTGTTCACCGATGAGTCGCGGTTCCAGCTGTATCGGGCTGATGGCGGACTCCGCGTCTGGCGTCGGGCTGGGGAGCGCTACTCTGACGCCAATGTCCTTCGTCGGGTGTCACACGGTGGTGCCAGTGTTATGGTGTGGGCAGGCATTTGCCATGGAGAGCGCACTCGGCTTCATTTCATTGAAGGCAACTTGAACGGGCAGCGGTACAGGGACGAGATACTCAGACCCATCGTCGTGCCGTTTGTGCGCCTTCACCATGTGACGTTTCAGCACGACAATGCTCGCCCCCATGTTGCCAGGATCTGCATGGACTTCCTCGGTGAGGAGGACATTGATGTCCTCGACTGGCCTCCATATTCTCCCAACATGTCTCCCTTCGAGCACCTTTGCGACGTTCTTGATCGACGCGTACGACAACGTTACGCAGTCC
>NC_140970.1:25854877-25864877 GCF_056783735.1 Eptatretus burgeri | reverse complement strand
AACCACCACCATCTTCGCCACTACCCCCGCTGACGAACGCCATCCTCCACGGTCCACACTACGAAGGTTTCCGCGTTGGAAACCGTCGAGAACGCAGGGAGGGAAAGAAGAAGGCACAACGGTGGCGCATGGATTTTTCCCGCCTGTTTTTCCCGCCATTTTTCCCCGCGCTTGGTGTGAAGGAAGGAGGAAGGGCAGCTTGCCGCCGATTGGTGGATGACCAGCGTGAGGCGGTTGGGGTGAGGGAACGCCCCTCTTCGAGAACCCTCTCGAAGGAGGGTGGAGCCGAAAACAGGGGCGGAGTGAAGGGCGGAGCCCCGGGGGATAAAAAGTCGGACACGGAAGGAGCGCTGTTGTTGCTCTTGCTCTCTTCCTGTCTTCCAGCTCGCTCGTCCTCTTCTCTTCCTGGTGGCCGCTGGCCTGGTCTTTTGTGGGGCAGTCCCGAGACCCCGCTGGCGGGACGGAGCGTCTGCGATTCCCCACACCGCGACCTCGAGCAACAACGTTCCCCCCCCCCTTCTATCCGCGCTGGGATAGCGCCGGAAACTCCGTCCGTGGCGTCGAGCGGCCAACACATGCCGGCGCGAGGCACGCCGGAGAGGACTCGCTTACCACGCCAGGGCACGGAGTCGCGGCCAGGCGCGACCATGTCGACGGACGTAGGAGAGGGACTCGACGGCCCAAAGGGAAGTCACCATTTCTTTTCGGGGTTTTTGTATGGATCTTGTGGCGCCGTGTCTTGTAAAGTAGAACTGTATAAGTGTTGCTGTGTGTGCGCGTAGTCGGTAGTAGCTCTGCATTGGTGCTTTTGTTTGGGTTGATATATGTGCATTTTGACTGTTTGGCTGTATATGGGTGCTTTCCGTGTGTCGCGTAATAAATGTGCATTGTGTGAACTGTTTTCCCGTTTCGCTTCGTCTTTTCTTTATTGACCCTCCATCCTGCTTCACGTCAAGGGTTCGTAGTGGGCTTAATACGCCCGATAATTAATCGGAACCGTCGAGGCCGACGATAACACCGCTCAGTTATCACTGTAGCATGGAACGGACCGCGTAAGCGGTTCGTGTCCGGAGTCGGCCTGTGGCGTGGTGCGATTGCCCGGTCGACCATTCGCACAGATACTTAGGTAGATCGAATTTGGCGAGCAAACCCTATCCTGCGCGGATGGGCAATTGGAACGGTCGTGGTGGGGTTAAACCCCCACCCGTGACTTGCTCCCGGCGTTGTTCCGAGAGGGTCACGACAGAATTGTCCGTTCCGGTGGGCGAGGTGGCCACCATTCGAGTCGAGCGGCCGATCGCATGCTGGCGGGCGCGAATTCACAACAATATATATATATATATATATATATATATATATATATATATATATATATATATATATATATATATATATATATATATATATACATATATAATTCTATAAAACAGCAATGACAGACCATACAACTCCCACTTCCACCCTGCCTCCCAAGCATAATTAATAGTGAATATCCTCATTTTGTGATAAGTGCATTGACAAGCCCCAGATATGACCATCCCATCAGTGTTAAGATGAACCAGATATGGTGTCTGCCTGAATGTTGATATTGGCGGCATAGTCTTTCGAAATGTAGATGCCCATTAAATAAATTTGCAAGCCTTCCACGTTCACATGACGTAATCTTGCTTGGTTCAAAGTCCACTCACTCAAAGGGATGATCATGAAGATCGGGAAGAACATGTTCGTCTGCAGCCTGTCCACAGGTCTTGCACTGTACTCTGTGGATGGGGCCATTAGGGTCATATCATCGAGAGTTTTTGCAATACATGCTGCAAGATATCAACGTTTTGGGTGAGCTGATCAGAATGTTTTCCAAATATATATATATATATTTTTTTTTTATTTTTTATTTTTTTTTTTTTTTTTGTATACCTTGGTCGAGGCTCGTATGAGAGCTAACACACAACTCACAGCAAGGAGGCATGAGACAAGAGGGGTGGGAGTGGAAGGGACAAAACATTGGGGAACAGACACAGGTGAACTGTGGAAGGGAGAGGGATGGGGATGGGACGGGGAACATGGCGAGGAGAAGATGGACATTACAGGGACTTTCAGGAAGGAAAGCAGGAGAATTGAAGGAAGTGGGCATGGGTGGATTATCGGGGGTAGAAAAGATCGAGGATTTGGATGGGGAAGATAAGAGGTGGTGGTGAACAGCTGTTTTGAAAGCCTGGAGGAAGAATGGGAAAGAATAGAGTGAGGAAGTTTATTCCAAAGGCGGGGAAAAAGAGGAATGAAAGAGTGAAGATGAGCAGTGATTCGTGATTTTGGTAGTTTTACCAGAAGGGGTTGTTGGCGGACCTTGAGCGCCCTGTGGAAATGTGGTTGGGACAAATCGCAGAGAGAGCAGAGGGGGGCAAGGCTGGAGAGAGTCGGTAGAAGACAGAAAGACCACCGACCAACCTGCGGTGATTGAGTGAGAGGCCCAAAGACTCAGCTTCATTGCGGGAGATGCCAATGATCTTAAAAGCCCTGGTTTCGACAGCGTGAAGTCGAGAAGGTGGGAGGCAGGAGCACCAGCCCAGAGGGAGAGCAGTACTCCATCAGGCTACGGACAAAAGCTTTGTAAGTAGTCAGGAGCTCAAGAGGGCCAGGAAGGACTTTGCCGACGGAGGATTCCCAGTCGGCGACTGGCTTTGAGGCAAGGTTGGAAATGTGACTTTCCCAGGAAAGGTCATGGCAGATAGTGAGACCCAGAAGCTTGAAAGAAAAGACTTCTTCCAGAGGATTGTTGAGAAAGTGGATGGGGGGTTTGTAAACGGTCCTTTCGAAGAGACATAGTGAGAGTGTGAGATTTGTGTGGATTGAAAGACATGTTCCACGTGTTGGACCAGTTTGTGATTTTATCCAGATCTGCAGTGAGCGAAGAAGCTGCTGCTTGCGGTCTGAGGGATGACAGATGGTACGGCAGAGGGTGGAGTCATCGGCAAAGAGAAATAGAGGATTTTCCAGAGAGTCCGAGAGATCATTGATGAAAACCAGAAAAGAACAGGGCCCAGAACGCTACCTTGAGGAACTCCAGCCTGCACAGGAAGAGGGGATGAAAGAACTCCATTTAGGGCCACACGTTGACTGCGACAGGAGAGGAAGTCTGCGAGCCATGAGTGGAGATGGCCTTGAATACCATGGGAGAGAGTTTGGTGAGTAGGGCAGGGTGCCAGACTGTGTGAAAAGCAAGTGATATGTCCAGGGATACGGCTCGGATTTCCTGTCTGGCATTGAGGACCTCCATCCATTGATGGGAGAGCAGTAGCAGCATATCCAGGGTAGAGTGACCTGGTCTGAAACCAAATTGATGATTGGAAATCAAGCCATTGGAGAAGAGGAAGGATTTCATGTCTGAAGCAATGATGGATTCCATAACCTTGCTGATGATTGGGAGAAGGCTGATTGGTCTGTAGTTACAGGGATCTGTTTTTGCACCTTTTTATGCAGGGCAGTGATGTTAGCAGATTTCCAAGCAGATGGCAGATGACCTTGGGAAAATGAGAGGGTGAATAGAACAGAGAGAGGGTGAGCAAGAGCAGAAGAGCAGGCTTTGAGGACACGTGGGCTGATGCCGTCTGGACCGGTTGCAGAATCTGACTCGAGGTTTGAAAGCAAGCTCTCCACCTTGTCAGGAGAAAAGGATACAGAGTCCAGGGACAGTTGGGTGCGACTGGGTAAAGTGGGTAGAGATAGTGATGGGTTTGGGACACAAGATTTAGCTGCAAACACCGAGTTTAGACATTCAGCTTTATCACGTGTGGAATCAGCAGTGCGACCATTTGAGGTAAGGGAGGGGATGGAGGGGGAACATACACCAGAAACAGATTTGATTAAACGCCACCAGGATTTTGAGGAGGGAGAGAGGTCTGAGAGTTCAGACTTGAGATGAGAAAGATGTTGTTTTCTGGCTCTCCTGAGGGTAGATACACACTTGTTCCAAGCTTTGTGGAATGAAGAGATTGCCCTCAGTTGGGTTTGCTTTCCATGAGGCAAAGGCAAGTTGTTTCAGGACAACTGCCTCGCCACAAGCTTCAGTAAACCAAGGGCGGGAGGAAGGGTAAGACAACTGAACACGAGAGGGGATAAATCTGTGCATGAGGGAGAGCAAGTTTCTTTGAAAGAATTCCCAGGATGAGTTGATGTTTGAGAAAGTAGTGATAGGAGACCAGTCTGTAAGTTTGATGGCTGCTCGGAGACCCTGCCAGTCGGCAGGTGAAATGCCAGACTCGACGGCGGTGAGGTGGTTCTCTGATGACAGCCAGAGAGATGTCCACTTTAACAAGGACGTGGTCAGAAGAACCAATTGGAGCGAAGGAAGAGCAGCAGATATTGTCAGGGAAATTTGTCAAAATCAGATCCAGAAGAGATGGAGTACCATTGGTTGAGATCCGGGTCGGGAAGTTGACCGATTGAGTCAGTCCCAATGAGTCACAGAAAGCTTTGCTGACGTCCCATGGCAGGTGAGAGAGGTACCCACACCTAGCCAACTGGCGTGATGACAATTGAAGTCGCCACATAAGAGGAAGAGAGAGTTTGGATGAGAAGATAGAAGATGGTCCATGTTTTCGGAGAGTGAGGTGTAGATGGAGTCATCACTGTTCGATGGACGGTACAGTACACATATAAACATGAGGTGGGAGTGGAGGGGAAGCCGAAGCCAGAGGTATTCCTGGGGGTGTGGGGGAGTGAGAGCAGTGCAGGGAGAGTGAGGAATAGAGTCTTTGATGAAGAGAGCAACATCTCCACCAGGACGAGGCTCAGGTCTGTCATACCGTAAGAGGGAGTAACCAGGGAGAGATACTTGGGAGTCAGACACGTCTTGGGAGAGGAAAGTTTCTGTTAGGCAGATAATGTCTGGTTTGTCAGTGGCAACCTGCATGGAAAGATCTGAAAGGTTTGAGCGAAGGCCCCGGATATTTGAGGTCCACACATTTAATGAAGAGGTAGGGGAGGAGGCTTTGGGTGCAGGAGGTGGAGGGGGCCGTGGAGGGTAGGAGGAGGGACGAGGGGGGGAGGTAAGGAGGGTTGCTGAAGGAGTGTGGGGTATTGCAGAATAGCGAGGGGAGGGGGCCGAATGAGGAGGAGAAAAGGCTCTGTGGTGCTGGGAGAGAGGGGGACAAAGAGACAAGGAAGATGGCAGTTGAGGATTTGAGGAGGTGGAGTGAAGAGATGGAGGTGAGAGGGCAGTGGAGGGAGGCAGGTTGGTGGATGAGAGGGGGGCAACTTAGAGAAGGAAGAGTGAGGGGATGAAAGGTGGGAGAAAGGTGAGGGGAATTTTGAAAGAGGTGAGAGGGAGGCTTGGAGGGAGAAGAGTGGGATGGTTGCTTTGAGAGTGAGAGTGAGGGGTGAGGGGGTGAGTTGGCACTGAAGTTGGAAAAAAGAATGGTTGATGGAAAGCGAGCATCCATGGCAAACTGTGGTTTTTAAAAGTTTTAGGTCGGAGATGCGATTTAACACAATTCTTGATGGATGCAATGAAGGCGAATTCAGAGCATGGAGAGAAGAAGCTGTAATAGTTGGATTTTTAGGCAAGGAATGAAGGAGAGGTCGAAATGAGAGCAGTCTGTTAAAATAGCAGAAAGAGAAGTGCATTGTGAAACAGTAAAGAGTACCACATGTGTGAGAGAGGAAGATGAAGCATTATAAGATCGTTTTTGTTGTTAATATTAATGTATGAGAGAGTTCAACAGATTAGGTCATGGAAGTGTAAAAAAAAAAAGAAATCGAGGAAGGCGAGGAGGAGGAAGTTAAGAGGAAGAAGAAGTAGCAGAATCGGGAGAAGGTGAGCGTGTTGTTGTTATTGTTGGGTTTTTTTTTTTTTTTTTTTGAGATAAGAAAGAGATTAGTTGGGAGAATGGGGGATGTTTGGAAAGTGGGGAGGATGAAAATTGAAGGTAATGGGGAGGATAGAAATTGAAGGTAATGGGGAGAAAAAACAAACAAACAAACAAAAAAAAACGATCGAACACCGAGTGGAACCGGTAGGCCTCAAACCTAGGACTAGGCCTCAAACACCAAGTAAGAACGTCGACAAAAATACTCACAAAATAGCACGATTTTTGAAACAAAACCGAACTAGGAACACACATTAACATGTAGGTGAGAAAATTAAACAGTTAAAACGGGACAAATAACAACCGGAACTTAACTTTGAGAATGTCAGCAGGGAGCCCCGAAGGAGACCTCTTGCCGCTCAAAACCGGAACCGGAAGTCCCAAGCTTTTGTACAGAGGCACACCCCTTTCTCGCAGGTACTATTTCAAGTATTTTTGGCTTCTTTTAGAAGCTTTGTGAGCCATTTTCGGTCCAGCACGCACAATATACGTTCCTTCCCCGATGACCATTGTTGCATTGAGTTTCTGCGCTTGTGTGCTGAGCATTCTGAGTTGGATTGGATCACTTTTTAAGTCGCGTAATCTCGTTTGTCAAACATTTTGAACGCCTCTCATACTCTTGGTGTTATTTATATACTTCGGTCAATGTGATCAAAATTTCGACAAAAACCTGTGCATGATAGTTTAAAGACATGTGAGTGGGAGACCTCGGAACAAATACCTCAACTCACAAAAATGGTCAACACTAGATAAGATTACACATCTCCAAGAACTAGATCAAACCAAGCTATTCTCACCCTGACCCTGACCCTGATCGGTGCACACTCCAATTAGTTTTTGCCGAAGGTATGCAGAATAACTTGCTGAAGGCTGCATTACAACACCTAATGCTTATATGGAGTATTAGCGTTGATTGTCCTCACATGGGTCTTCAAAAGTGGTTTATGGGGTCTATCTAGTTAATTACAGGGTTGTGGCCAATTCACTCCTGCGTGATTTATGGCTGACTTCACGTAACAACCAGAGAGTTTAACTTGTATTTTCTTCAGCACAAAGAACGTTCTCTGAAGATTCATCATCATAATCAATTAGTAGCTTGACCACTGATATCTCCGAAGTCTCAATGGGAACCAATTGTACAACACGAGTATATGATGCACCTCATCAAAAAGTCTCGTGACTAAAACAGCTCATACGACCTTTTGTTACCTCCGCCACCGCAGGTGAAGGAGGTTACATTTTCACCCCTTTCTGTCTGTTTGTTACTTGCAAAATCGAAGATTTTTCAAGAATATTGGTCAGTCGATTTCGTTATTCTGTCTGTTTGTCACGTCGAGGTTACAATTTTGAACCGATCTTCATGAAACTTCACCAAATGGTAGAGTTTGTCAAAAGGAAGAAGATTTTTCTTCTTAAAGATTTATATTTCAGGCCTATTGTATTTGAGGTCAAAAAGATTTATATTTCGGGCCTATTGTATTTGAGGTCTAAAGGTCAACATAGGCCAAAGGTCAACAACTTAGTGGGGATTTCTAAAACTCTAAATTTTCATCCGATTGACTTGAAATTAGAAGAGGATTTATATTTCATGTCAATGAATTCAACCAGCTAATTATTTTTGAGGTCAACATAGGCCAAAGGTGAACAACTTCGGGGAGGTTTCTATAATCCTCAATTTTCATCCGATTGACTTGAAATTTGAAGAGTATTTATATTTCAGGTCACTGAATTCAACCAGCCAATTATTTTAAAGGTCAACATCGACCAACAGATCAACACAGGCCCAAGGTCAACAACTTTGGTTGTATTTCTGAAACCCTCAATTTTCATCCAATTGACTTGAAATTTGAAGAGGATTTATATTTCAGGTCGCTGAATTCAACCACCAATTATTTTTGAGGTCAACATAGACCAAAAGGTCAACATACCCAAAGGTCAACAACTGAGGTGAGATTTCTAAAATTGTCAATTTTCATCCGATTGACTTGAAATTTGAAGAGGATTATATTTCAGGTCATTGAATTCAATTAGCCAATTATTTTTGAGGTCAACCTCGACCAAAAAGTCAACATAAGCCCAAGGTCAACAACTTTGGTTGTATTTCTGAAATCCTCAATTTTCATCCAATTGACTTGAAATTTGAAGAGGATTTGCATATCAGGTCACTGAATTCAACCAACCAATTATTTTTGAGGTCAACATCGACCCAATAGGTCAACATTGGCCAAAGGTCAACAACTTAGGTGAGATTTCTAAAATCCTCATTTTTCATCCGATTGAATTGAAATTTGAAGAATTTTTTTCTGGTCATTGAATTCAACCAGCCAATTATTTTTGAGGTCAGCAATGACCAAAAGGTCAACATAGTCTCAAGGTGAACAACTCAGGAGGTATTTCTAAAATCCACAATTTTCATCTCATTTACTTGAAATTTGAAGAGGATTTGCATATCAGGTCACTGAATTCAACCACCAATTATTTTCGAGGTCAACATAGACCAAAAGGACAACATCGGTCAATTTTCTAAATTGTCAAATTTCATCCGATTGACTTGAAGTTTGAAGAGGATATATATTTCAGGTCACTGAATTCAACCACCAATTATTTTGTCGGTCCACATCGGCAAAAAGGTCAACATAGGCCAAATTCTAAAATTGTCAATTTTCATCCGATTCACTTGAAATTTGAAGAGGAGTTGCATATTTGGTCATTGAATTCAACCACCAAGTATATTTGAGGTCAAATTTGTTTTATGGATTTTGCAAGTATTGTGTTCTGCACGATGTCATCTTCTTGTTTGTTTGTCTCTGTTTATTTGTGTGCAGGATATCTCAAAAAATTGCGGATAGATTCGGATGAAATTTGGTGGACAGGTTGAGTGTGTGACAAGGATGAACCGATTAGATTTTGGTGAAGATCTGGATCCAGATCTGACTACTAGAATTCTTAAGTGATTCTTCACCATTGAGAGATAAGGCCAAAAACGATATATAGCACGATATTTCAAAAATGTATTGAGTGGGCGCCAATATGTTCGTGTGGATCAGGCATTGCGTTGCGGAGGTATGCACTCTACCGAGTGCCCTTCTATTTGTCTTTTGGGTTATTATCTTTGTGGGTGCATGTATTTCTACCTCCATGCTGTACAAAGGTTCTGCATCAAATTTTAGAACCGTTAGATAAAAATCCAAGTGTTACTCCTTGGCGAGGCAAGAGCAGAGGAGGTTAACAATAAAACTACTGCGGACATTCCAGGAGCAAAACCCTGACACTGAAAAAGTGCACTTTCACTTTGTTGTCCAACTGGGACACAATTTTGACAGGTGTGTATTAAGGCATGGTTATGACTAATGGGTTCATCATTGTTTCAAACCTTATCAATTATTCAAAAATATTTTGAGGAAATTATGAAAAATGATTAATTTTTCCAATAATTTTAGCATCATTTGCCATAATTTTTTTAATGTGACATTTGAACTTGGCACCTTTTTGCATGTATAAACTGGCTACCGTAATTTCCCAAATATAGTCATCTTATTTTTTTTCATTTGAATTTTAGCGAGAAGTTGGGGTGGATACTTCATGGTAATAAACCGAAATGGGTTTTTTTGCAGCCAGTTTAGAACATCATTTGGACCAAGCGTTGTGAACGATAAGGCACACCTACAAAAAATGTCGCATTTTGTTGGTATTTCGTCTTTACTGTCTCTGTTTCTAAGGCATAAATGTGAGTTATCTTTGCTTACGGACACAAGCACCAAATAGAATTCCATGCTCATGATGTTAAAGAGGTTCTTTGAATTAAAAAGTGTTGTTGCAAATGCTCTGATTGATCTTTCTGCCATTAACCTTTTCCCCTCGAAAGAGGAGATAAAGCTCGTTTCAGAGATTGTCGAGGCCTCAGAAGTTGTGGAAGTGAGTGCTTTGGCATTGGCCAGAAGAATCTGTGACTTTATCAAGGCTGAAAAAAAACTTTGTCTTTTTACTGAGCAAGTTTAATGAACAGGAGAGCATGGTAGGGCACAAGTTGTATCTGGCTATATATATATAGATCAGAGGATTAAGGAAAGAAGAAATGCAAATCTTGCTGGCTTGTTATGCGACCGGGAGGACCCAAGTACATACACCTCACTCTT
>NC_140970.1:25847377-25849877 GCF_056783735.1 Eptatretus burgeri | reverse complement strand
GCCGCCGTTCACCTTGTGCAACCCGTGCCGAGCCGATGGGAGGATCAGTTGGAGAAGATTCTTCAAAGACATCAAGGTTTGTTTTGCGACGACCTTGGGAAACTCAAGGATGTGGAGGAAAAGCTCTTCCTGAAGGAGGGGGTGGTTCCTCGTTTTTGTAAACCACGATCGGTGCCGTATGCCCTGCGGGATAAGGTCAAGGGTGAACTGGATAGGCTGGAGGCCTGTGGAGTGATCGAATGGGTGTCGTACTCAGATTGGGCCACCCCGGTCGTCACGGTGCTGAAACGGAATGGAGACGTCCGATTGTGCGGGGACTTCAAGTTCACGGTTAACTCGGGGCTCAGAGTGGAGCAATATCCACTGCCGTCAATCGATGAAATATATGCACGATTGGCGGGGAGTCAATACTTCACGAAGCTTGATCTGCGGGATGCATATTTTCACCTGCCGATGGATCCCGGGAGTAGCGACCTTTTGACAATCAACACGTGTCAAGGGCTCTATCGATATACCCGACTCTGTTTTGGGATTGCTTCGGCCCCAGCCTTGTGGCAGAAAGCCATGGATCAGGTTTGCATTGGCCTGCCTGCTCAAACCTTCCTGGACGATGTGCTCATTGCAGGGAAAACGGCGGACGAGCACCTGGCGAACATTGCCCAATTGCTGACAAAGCTAGAAGCGTGCGGCCTGCGCTTGAACAGGGACAAGTGCGCGTTCTTCAAGCAGCGCTTGGAATACCTCGGGCACATCATCATGCCGGAGGGGCTGTTGAAAGGCCCTCGGAAGGTGGAGGCGATTCAGCACATGCCACCGCCTCGCGACAAGACGCAGCTGCGCTCGTTCATTGGTATGGCACAGTATTACCAAAGGTTCGTGCGCGGGCTCAGCTCACAGCTTGTGCCGTTAACGCGACGAGCGTTGGGCCTGGGGGCCTGCACACCAGGCGGCGTTCGACCGCGTCAAGCGGATGCTCACAGAGGATACGGTCCTCGTGCACTACGAGCCTGCGCGTCCGCTCTTATTGGCATGTGACAGCTCTGCATATGGCATCGGGGCAGTGCTCTCCCACAGGATGGACGATGGTTCCGAGCCGCCTGTTTGTTTTGCATCCCGGACCCTGTCCGCAGCAGAGCGGGAATATGCCCAGATCGAGCGCGAGGCTCTCAGCCTCGTCTGGGGTGTGCGGAGGTTTCATCAATACCTGCTGGGGCGGCATTTCACTTTGCAGACGGATCACAAACCGCTTCAATTCATCCTAAGACCCGAACGCGGGGTACCGGTGGTAGCAGCCGCGCGAATACAGCGGTGGTGTCTATTTCTTGCTGCTTTTACGATATTCAATTACGATATTTTACGATTATTTTACGACAATTACGATATTCAGTTCCGAAGCACCGAGAAGCATGCGAACTGCGATGAGCTCTCGCGCTTGCCGTGCGCGGAGGGTCCAGCTGCGTCTGAGTCGGCCGACCGGGTTGATGTGTTTGCGCTGGGCCAGGTCCAAAGCGGGCCGATCACGGCCAAACAGGTCGCGGTGGAATCGGCTCATGATCCAGTGCCCGCACGTGTCGTCCAGGCGATTTCTACGGGGAATTGGAGCGATCCACCTTCATCACTGGCATTTCAGCCTTTCGCGTCGCGCGCATCGGAGCTGTTGTTGGTCCAACGGTGCATTATGTGGGGAATGAGGGCGGTGATTCCACCGAAGTTCAGGCAGCGGTGTTTGGAAGAACTGCATGTCAGTCACCTTGGCGCCGTGAAGACCAAGAGTCTTGCTCTTGATTAGCCTGTTGTGGTGGCCGGGGTTGGACAAAGACATTGAGCAGTTGGTTAAGCGTTGCGCCACGTGTCAAACAGATGCTGATAACCCGCGTCGAGCTTCGGGACTATGGCCTACCCCAGCCAGGGCCTGGCAGAGGGTCCATGTGGATTTTGCGGGGCCGGTTAATGGCAAAATGTTTTTGATTGTGATCGATGCATTCTCCAAATGGCCGGAGGTTGTAGTAATGCAGCATACATCAGCAAACATTACAGTAGGAAAACTGTGGACGATCTTTGCTAACAAAGGATTACTCGAGATCCTGGTCTCTGATAACGGTCCGCAGTTCATCACAGGTGTATTTGATGAGTTTATGCGTCAAAATGGTATTCAACATCTAAGGTCCGCACCGTATCATCCTGCGACGAATGGGCAGGCTGAGTCGTTTGTTAAGATGTTGAAATGGGCTTTGCACAGGGGGGGTGTTGCACCTGTGCAGACGGTGGTCGATGTCTTTTTGCTCCAATACAGGAACGCTATTCATCCTGTCACGGGCGAGTCTCCTGCCATTCGTCTCTATGGAAGGGCATTGCGGTCCAGACTGGATTTGCTGCGACCTGGAGGGTCGGTGAGTGGGGCGGTGGCGCGCCCGACGCTGCTGCGCGGTTTTGATGTGGGACAGCGGGTAATGGTGCGCGATTATTTCCACGGTTTCAAATGGGTGCTGGCTGTGGTCTC
>NC_140970.1:25627377-25837377 GCF_056783735.1 Eptatretus burgeri | reverse complement strand
AAGGAGGTCTCTCACGCCCGAGCACAAAAAGGAGGGGTGGGGGTTCTAGCAAGAAGTAAACATCTGCGCGCAAGGTGGGGGAGTGCGAAAGCATCTGCGGACGGAGCGGTCGGTGCAACGGAGGGTCTTCTCCTGCCAGCCTTCGTCCTGCCGACTTCGTTTGCCTGGAGCCCGGTCGTGAGGACATCTGGATCGTCTGGATCGTGTGGGGGGGTCCAGTTCTGCCCCGAGAACCTGGTCCTTGAAGACCGCACGAGGCGGAAAGGTCAAACAGACTCTCACCTCCAGCTCAAGTGTCCTCCGGGCTGGAGGTCCGAATAAAGACCATTTTGGTCCGATTCTTTGGGTGTGTGTGTGTGTATGTGTGTTTGTGGTGCCAGTCAGTTAAGTAGGAAATTGTTAAGTGCCTTGCTTGTACATACGTGCATTTATTTTAATCGGTTTAAACCTGCTCCTGCGTGCTTCCCTCGTTCCCCAATTATTATTGTTCAATAAACATCCCCATTTGTGAAATGTATCCGCTAGTTCGTGTCCTTTCCTCCATTGGTTTAGCGTGCTGCGTGTTGGAAAATTAGCCAGGCTGTTGCCACTGTAAAGGGATATTTGGACCGACGGATCTCAGCCATCAAACCGCTCGGGTCGCACACGGTTCGAGTACGCAAAGCGGCTCGTTCCGTACGGGTGCCGTCGAGGGTGTGGAGACTCGGTAAATCGCCACGTGGAAATCTAGGTATTTTGAGATTGGCAAATAATCCTGTACCACATGGCAGAAATATTGACGCTTCACAGTCCGATAAGGGACCCATACTTTTCCGAAAAGGTACGATCTAAATTCCGGGCGATCGGTCGAGCCGACTCTACTACTCCATCTAGCGGTCGTGCTCGCAGCCGACGCCCGGCTCCGCAACAATATTATCGAAAAAATATCTGTTCATCATCGCTACGAATCCCTGTACACATCACTTTTGTTTGTACCATTGTTTCGAAATGAGGAGCTTGGAGCGATTTCATGCATGAAATGAAGCGATTTTCCACGATCTACTCTCACAGACTAATTCAAGTATATCATCGAAATATTATTTCAGTTTTGAGGATCGTATATCGTCTGGACCATATAAGTGTCGAAATGTGTTGTAAAATATGATAATTTAAAGAAATCACGAGTCATAACTAAGCCGATATACTTATTTACTTTGAGCAAGCAAGGTTCTGTTCCCTCCATGAAGGAGGGAAGAGGACACAAGAAAATGTGAAATTTCCAAGGCATTAAACTTACCTTTTTCTACTGTTTGGAGAAACATATATTGAGTGAACAAAATTTTTTGGAACGTGCCAAAATTAACCTGCTTCATTTAGCTATATCCATTTAATGCATTCACTGCTTGACCTCGCACCCTGTCCACCAGAGACACTGCCTCTCCATTGCGTTTGCCAGATGTGTGGCTATATTTTTGGAGGTTTTGCGAGGTGCTCTACAGGGAATCAAACGAAATCTGTAAAAAAAAACAGGATGTTTTAAAAAGTATTTAGAACGCTTGTGTGGACCTCGAACCGATGTACCACGTGACGCGTGCACAGATGAGCAGACAATGTGGCAGATTATCTGCAATGTATATTTCACGGGCGATTGAAGTTGGCGATGTCTCCAGGATTGTTATGCATAAAGCTGCAACTCTTTTGTGGATAAAGTCATTATTTGAACTAAATCACCCTGAACTAATTTGAACTAATTCACCCATCACCCTGAGTGAGTTGTTGTAAAATAACACCTGATTTCCGAGCCGTTTGCTGTATTAACGGGTTTTCTTAATTATTTAGCCAAATATGTTTTTTCCACCCATCACACGCAGCTGTTTGTAAAGAATAGTGTTTGTGAACATATTGTGAAACGTCGATATAATTGCAACGTTGTTTTCCTGTGAAAGCTACTCATGGTTTTTGGGTTGTTGCCGATATCAGCCGTGTGTGTGTGTGTGTGTGTGTGTGTGTGTGTGTGTGTGTGTGTGTGTGTGTGTGTGTGTGTCAGTGTGTCTCCTCCAAAACTCCAAAACTATAAAACCTAGCAGCCTGAAACTTTGCATGCAAATTAAGAAAAGTCCAAGGAAGTGCAAGAGTGAAAATTGGGTTTTTGTGTTAATTAAAACATCCCTTTTGAAGATAATTAACAGCCTCATTTAATTCTATCCTTCATCAGGCGATCCCCGGCCACATTGCTGTCTGGGGTCTGAAGGTGTTTCCTGGGTAACCTTCCTCGAGTCTGAAGCCGCCATGTTTTTTGGCCAGCTCAACCTTACATTGAATCGGAACAGGCCGCAACTTGGAACAAGCTGTTCCTCAAAGATACGAATCGCTGGGTCCATTGCAATGCTAATAAACGCCCGGAGATGTCAGCGTTTGTTGGTTTATTTCATTTCCGCATATTCGATCGCCATGAGTATCTCTTACACTAAGAAGAATTATAAAATTTAAGCTCCAGAATCGAACTTTCAAGCAGTTCCAACTCCTAGAAAAGTGTTCATTTGTCCAATTCGGACATATGTGACGTTTCGGGCATCTCCGGGAGGTGTATGTTGAATATGACGGTTCGGTGATTGCCAATTGCGTGCCAAGGGAGCCATTTCTTAACGACCGCTTCGTTGGAGTGCTTGCTTGAATGCTTAAGCCACTTGAAGAGCGCTCTCCAAGCTGCTTGGTTGTTCGTTTTGGGAAGAAGTACACATGCTTTCAATATCACATCAATTTGATGTACATTTCGCCTTTGTTGGGTCCCGCGGTGCTGTGCGGTGGGTGCCTCGGGAGGTGTCTCATCCACTGAAAATGTGCAATTTTATTTTTACAGGACATCACTTTGTGCAATCTCCATTTGTAATCCACCTCTCACTTCGACATCGATACATATTAGAAAAAACAATAAGGTTCATCCGACCAGGTGCAAGTTGCTGTTGTCCGCTGTCTCCACATATGGGTGGGTTTCAGGAAGTGAAACATAGACCTACCACCTCTCAAAGTATCTCCCTCAATATGTGTGTGTGTGTGTGTGTGTGTGTGTGTGTGTGTGTGTGTGTGTGTGTGTGTGTGTGTGTGTGTGTGTGTGTGTGTGTGTGTTTTTCTTTGATTGGTATTTTCATATGCGAGTTTCAGAATGTGGAATGTAGTTCTGCCAGGGTGGGCTCAAAGTATCCACCTATATTTCAGTAAGGGGGTGACAATTCATGGACCAAGCTGTGAAGTTTTCTGTTGTCAAAGTTTTGTGCCGAGGGCTCTCTGCAGGATCGTTGCTGAGCCCTGGACAACTTCCAACTGTAGTTTGTTTGTAGCAATATTCCCAAGGATGGTTTTTAATATCTCTGTGGGGTTCTTTGTCATCATTCCCAAAGCTATCACTGGTACAACTTTGGCATTCTTCAGCTTCCAGGATCTTTTCACTTCATTCTTGAGGTCTTGGTATTTCGTCATTTTCTTGATTTCTGCATTGTTTAGTCCAAAATCACTGGTATTAACACCTCACTTAGCAATGCCTTCTTCTCCCTTTTTTGTACCTAAGTATGATATCTGGTCGCAACCCTTTGTTTTCGATGTTCACACTTGATGGGATCATTAGTTTGTTCGTGAGTGGTACTTACAATGTTTTCAGTCCATGCTTTTGGTTAATATTTCCAATTTTTTCTGGAACTGGGATATCAAAGTTTTAGCAGATGTGCCAGCAGATTACTTTACAAACTCTGTTGTGTCGTTGTGTGTACAGGTATTCTGACATGAGATTTTTTTTTTGTGATCGGTCATTAAGCATAACATATCACTCTTTGCTAATGCTACCTCCACCCCTCACCTCCTTCTTCATCCCCCCCCTGCTGATTCTCTCTATCTGTCCCCTCCTCACTCCCCCTCTGAATGAAATGCAGCACTCTTCACCCACACCTCTGTCACTCTCGCTGTGTCTGTCTGTCTCTGTCTGTCTCTCTCTTTCTCTCTAGCACCCCTCCCTCCCACAGTGTATAGCAACGTTTTGTGAGGCGTTGCTTTCCCCACCTCCACCCCCTTCCTTGCTCTTTTTCCCTTCCTAGCTTCCCCTTCTTCACCCACTCCTCACTTCCACTCCTTCCTCTCCCTGCCCCTCCCTTCCCTCCATCCTCTCTCTCCCTCTCTTTCTCCACCCCCTCCCTTTCATATCTCTCTCTCTCTCTTTCTCCCCACCCCCTCTTAATACAGTGCAGTACCCTCCTCCCACACCTCTCTCTCTCCCCTCCCCCCTCTCCTTCTGTCTTACTCTCTCTGTCCCTGTCTCTGGATGGTGGTCATGTCTGGATGTAGTTATCTCCACATATGTCTGGACGGTGGTTATGTCCGGACAGGAGTATGTGTCCAGGTGGTGTTTGTCTCCAGACAGCTTAGCTCTGGACTTGTCCAGGTGGTGTTTGACTCCAACTGTGTCTGGGTGCTGTTTATGTCTGGATGGGAGTTTGTCTCCAGATGTGTCCTGGCTTGTTTGTCTCTGGATGGCTTGGCTCCGGACGTGTCTGGGTGGTGTTTTTCTTCGGACATGTCCAGTCGGTGTTTGTCTCCAGACAGCTTGGCTCTGGACACGTTCGGGCAGTATTTGTCTCCGGACGGTGTTTGTCTCTGGACGTGTCTGGTGGTATTTATCTCTGGACATGTGTGGGCGGTGTTTGTCTCTGGATGGCTCGGCTCCGGATGTGTCTGGGTGGTGTATGTCTCCGGACGGTGTTTATCTCCAGATGCTTCCTGGAGGTGTTTGTTTCCAGACAGTGTTTATCTCCTGACGCATCCTGGTGGTGTTTGTATCCAGACTATGTTCTCCCGACATGTGTGGGTGGTGTTTGGCTCTGGGCGGTATTTATAGTATGACCGGTAGAAAATGGATGTCAGACATTACTTTGTTTCCATCTTCACTGTTATTCTATGAAGAATCATTTTGATGAATAAGACACACACACACACACACACACACACACACACACACACACACACACACACACACACACACACACACACACACACACACACACACACACACACACACACACACACACACACACACACACACACACACACACACACACACACACACACACACACACACACACTATCAGCAATTTTTCGGGAATCAGCTGGCTGGGATCAGCGTGATTACTGACTACAGTATTTGCTGTATACAACCCAAAAACCTTGAGTAGCTTTCACCATTGTTTTGGGGGAATTTCAATGAATAGATTTTTAAAACATCACATTATAGACGTTTCAAAGAGTTGTGCTGCCAAATGTCACGTGACGGGTGGCAAAATTTGGCTCTGTAATTTAGGAAACATATTAGTATGGCAAACGGCTCAGAAATCGGGTGTTATCAAATGTATTTTGCTTTGAAACTCGCAAAGAGTTTGAAACCCATCATGTACCTTGTAGCAACTCCCGACTGCACATCCTGATCAGGACATGAACTGGACCGCTATCGACTGTAGGGCGCTCGTCAAGTGGCTTAAGCACTGAAGCAAGCACTCCAGTTAAATGGATGATAACAAATGACTGGCTTGGCAAGCGACAGCAAGCTGATTTGTAATGGCAAAATAACTAAACATCGCCGCTTTCGTAACATTTTCAGATTTCGAGTTATTTAGTCCATGTGATCCAATCCTCCAAACTCAAGTTATATTTCGATTATACACTTGACTTAGTCCGTGAGAATAGATCGTGGAAAATTGCATCATATATTTATAATTCACTAGATGACCCATGAACCCTTTGGGTTCCCGTTGTGACAGCGCTTGATGAAAAAAATCATTTCAAGAAAAAAAATAATAAAAAGATAGCTCCAGCGAACTATACCACTGAGGTTGTTTGCATTGATGAAATTCTCCCGAAGAGTACTTGACTGAATGGAGAATTTACTTTTTAAAATTTTCTTTTCGTTGTGCAATTTGAACGAAACTTGATACTGCACACCGCAGGAGAATGGTGAGTAATGTGGCCTTAAATTTTTGTGCTATTGTGCACCGTTTTGGCTGTATTTTGGGAACCTACATATATATGTATACATACAAGATCAGACTTTTAGTAATATATAGATGAAATTGCTTCAATCTACTAATTTGAAAACGATAGCAATTGCAAAAGCGATGTATACGGCGATTCGTAGGTACGCAGATCAGGCATTTGATGACAACACTGAGGAAAGTGAAGGAAAAAAAACCCCACCATTTTGAGCGCTTTATCGATAATAACCCATTGCTGCCTGTTCCAACTCAAGGCATTGTTGAGCAGGCTGAACAAAATGGCAAATCAAGTTCCCAACGAGGTAACTGAGGACGCTTTAAGACCCCATTGAGAGCGAGATGTCTGAGGATGTGCCTGATAAAGGATATAATTAAATAAGGCCACTAATTATCTTCAAAAGGGATGATTTAATAAACTAAAACACCCAATTTTCACTCATGCACCCCCTTGGAGTTCCCTTAGTATGCATGCAAAGTTTCAGGCCTCCAGGTTTCATGGTTTTGGAGTTATGGAGGAGTCAGACGGATGGACAGACACACACTGACATTTATTATTATGGATTATAGATATCCAACTGGGGGAAGAGCTCTTAATAATGCGAGATAGACCAATGAAATTCAGCGGATTCCCATACGCTTAGCCTCCAAAAGGTTTGAATATATCGAGCCAAATTGAACCATAGAAGTTAACAAGTAACAACATCTTAATTACGAACAAATCATTAATTTTAGGCATAAAGAACAGAAACTAAATGACACATAAAATAGATAACCAGTAATAATCAATAATAATTATATGGGCCAGCAAGGGGAAGCTGAAGAATAAGGGGAAAGATTGAAATCAAATTGGGGTCAGAGAATTAAATGGAAAAAAAAAGCATGAAAGAAATCAGGCCTTGCTATGCTTTGCGGCTATGAGATGAACCAACCCTGAAAGCTGGATGCGACTCCTCTCCCCTCAATTGCTGTGTCTCAAACCCCGACCATTCAACTTGCTGACACCTTGTACCAGAATTCTCCTGACACCGGATCTCTGCTTTAATTGTACTGCCATGACACTCTCACTATTCAACTCTTTCGCAACTGTTCCCAGCCCACCCCTTAAATTCTTTCTTCCCATCCTCCAGTCTCACTCCCCATGCAAACCCACCAATCAGTGAGTCGGTTCAAGCAATGGCTAGTTTGAACGAGCCATAGGGGACAAATTTGCAAATGCATGTTCCGATGTTCATCACACTTCCAGGCTGTCAGTTAGCAAAGTTCGTGGAGTGAGGAAAGGTCTGAGAATAAATTGCACTTGGACAAGAGGTTTGTCAAAACTAGTGTCAGTCTGCATCAGCAGACAGTTCAAGCGGTTTGATTGATCAACTGGAGGTTGATCAACGCTAACTGCCGTGGGAAGTGAAGTGAAGCTGACATTTCAGGCATTGGCCCTTCGTCAGAGAAAGAGAGGTAGATGGCACACAAAACTCCATGTCCCAACCGTTATCTTTGTCTCTCAAATGGTTTAACTTGGAATCAAATTGAACTCCGGAAGCAAACGAGAAACAACACCTTAATTATAAACAAATAATTTACGATATGACAGGCTGGCAGGATGGCTTAGACCTAAAAGTATGCACACTCGCCTCGGAGCTGTCTAGCGTGGGTTCAAATCTCGCTCCAGCTATAACCTGGCATCCTGGTGTCTTGCAGGCAAGGTGTTTCATCAATGTGTGCCACCCCTCAATGGACGTTAAACTCGGTGTCCCGTCTGCGCATAGCATTTCTTGGTCGACGTTAAAGATCCCAAGGTGTCGTTCATGAAGAGTAGGCGAGCTGTCACCGGCATCATGGACAGAGTCCAAATTTATGACCGAACCTACAGGGGTGTTGCATCAGTGGAACAAATGCGGGCTTGCACTCTCAGCCAAAGATGCAACTCGCAGCCTTGTATTGCATACGAAAGAAGGAGAATATTTATTATAGGCAGAGAGGAACAGATATTATATGACACAGGATGACAATCTTGCTCAGGTAGAGGATGGCTAAGCTTGTTCCAGGGATATCTGAAATTTGAGCAAGGTTCGAGAAGATTCGGAAAAAATATTTAAAATGAAATTAGGGAAATATTCATCGGATGATGCAAGGATTGAACGTTCAACCAAAATGACTGCAAAGTATCTGGAAAGCTGTCATCATTATTTGTATACTTTTTCCACCACATTTTCCACTAGTCAGTCTCTATTATATGTGGGAACTATGCGAAGATGGAAGTGTTTCAAAGGATAGAAGTTTGTTCAATTTGTGAGTAAAATCGACCTTAGCATGTACAGTAAAGTAGTTGGACCATTTTGAGTGCGATCATGTGGACAGGTGTTTGCTCAGTTTATTTTTTTTACCCATGTTTCTTTCCCCATGTGAGCATGTACGAACAATGCTTTATTTCTTCTTCAAATTTCATGACAAATGCAGATTCCATGATGTTCAATACCTGTCAAAACAATTTTAACGAGAAGGGCATTCGGTAAAGCGCATACCTCTGCCTGGCTGATTAGTTTATGTTTTGTATCCCACTGATAGGCCAGATCTGGATTCGGACCTGAACTAAAATTTAATCTGCTTGTTCTTGTCACCGAACCAACTCGTCCACCAAGTTTCGTCTGTATCCGTCCATAACTTTTTGAGATATCGTGCTATATGTCATTTTATCCCGGTCACTCAATGATGAAGATTCGCTTAAAATGTTCTCGGATCTTCACCAAAATTGATACACTTCTTCCTTGCCACACACCCAACCTGCCCACCAAGTTTTGCCCGAATCCGTCCAAAGCTTTTTGAGATATTTTGTTCACAAACAAACAAACAAACAAACAGACAAGTCGGTAAGCGGCGATGGGTCGCCGAGTAGGACTGTTAGTATTGCGACACTTTGACCGCTGACCTAGTGGAGATAGGTCATTATGCAAATGAGCAAACTTGTATTACTCATCGGGGAGTATTCACATGCAAAAATTTGTTTGGATCGGTGAGCCGTTTTGCCGGTAGGGGGACTTGAATAGACATTTTGACCGAAAAATGCACTCATTGACCTTTGACCCCTGAACTAATCGAGATGGGTCATTATGCAAACGAGCAAAGTTGTTGTACTCATTACGGTCTATAAGCATGTAAAGTTTCATTCCATTCGGTTCAATCGTCTTGGAGCTAGTGTACTTTGAAGTTTCAGCAGGAATGCTCAATGGCCCTCGGACACCCAAGTTGAGAGGGTTGCCATTTGGAAACTAGAAGATATAGAGCAAAATGGACGTCATATAGCGGATAGGGTCATATAGCATATATATCGTCATATAGCATAATCCTTAAGATTATGCATGTCAAATATCATCCAGTTCCATCTACTGATAACTACTCGGTATCCATTTGAAAAGTACCGAAAATGCGGTTTGAAATCGGAAATCCCCAAAGTTCAAGGGGGTGCTGTGAGTGAACAAAGATCTAAATCGAAAATCCGGCTCGATCATTTGTGCACAATGTATTCCAGACGATTATTGTGAATTTTCATGACCATCCGATCATAACCCGAGGAGGAGTAGCATTTGGCGCGAGGGCACCTCCAGCTCTCGCATATTATCGATTTTTGCACTAATTGACCTTTGACCCCTGACCTAAGCGAAATCGGTCAATATGTCCTGAGGCAAAGTTGTAGTACTCATTGAGTACCATGAACCTGCAAAGTTTCATTCATATCGATGCACTCACCTGGTCGCTAGGGGGCCTTCAATTTTCGCCAATTTTCACGCATACCCTAATTGTAGGGGGCGCTGCGGGTAAAGTATTCCATATATCACAAAAACCGGAATTATTTGATAGAGCATCACCTGCAGATCATTCGTGCCAAATTTCATAACCCTACGTGGGATAATGGCTTTCGGAATCGATTTCGCGTGAACGGTACCGATTTTGAAGGTTTTTCGGTTGTTGCTAGGGAACCAAAGCGTCCCTAGCAACCATCACAATTTCCAAAGCACGAGGTCATAAGATGTACCTACCACCCGAGTTTGGTCAAAATCTGCCCACGTTTATTACCAATTATGCTGATGACAAACGAACAAACATCCAAACAAACATCCAAACGAACAGACAGAATTACTGACAATGAGGGTCACCTATTTCGGTGACCCAACAGACAGACAGACAGACAGACAGAGGTGAAAACATAACTTTCATCCACCTTTGGTAGTGGAGGTAACGAGAAAGCATCTCAAAATGGAAAGCCCGTCCACGTCCGCTTGATACTTAAACTAAACTAAACTTGACTAAAACAACAGTAAAAAAATAAAATTGTACATTGTATTTATTTGTGTTCTCTATATTCTCATAATAAAAGTTTGTTGAAGATTTGAAGACAAAAGCCCCATTGGTAAAAACGGTATGGTCTGGACCCCAAAAGAGACAGCCATTATTATCATTGTGAACCATTATCATCATGCACCATTATTATTATTATTGTCATTATCATTAGGTGTACCATTATCATTGTCATTATTACCATGAGCATCATTATGATTATGTACCATTATAATCATCATTATCGTTATGTACCATTATCATAATGTTTAGTTCGTTCCTCCCATCTCCATTTTGGGACAATGGGCAGAAAATCTTCTCCATTGGAACTGGAGTTCCAAACCAGCTCTTTTGCTCTGCTCCAGGTGGTTTCCCTCTCATTTAAGTCTTTTTTGAAGGTACTCTTCCAAGTCTGTTTTGGCCTCCCTCTCTTTCTTTTCCCACCAGGTGGAATCCATTCAATAGTGACTCTAGCAGGTAACCTCTCGGGTAGTCGAAGGACATGATCTGCCAACCTCAGATGTCCCTCTGTCATGATATCAATCAAGCGCCATTGTCCACTCTGCATCAGCACATCCTCATTGGTGATGTGGTCTCTCCTCCAGGTGATGCCACATGATCTTGTGGAGACGTGGCTAATGAAAGATGTCCAGCCTCTTTGCCACATTTTCTGTCCTCTTCCATGTGCCATTGGTATAAATTGCCATTGGTACCATGATGCTCATGTGGAGATGAAGTTTCATGGGTATGCTGATGGTGTTGGCAGTCCATAGTTTATGTTGGTGCTGGAAGACTGAGGCTGCTTTTCCTATTCTTGAGCAGACGTCGACCTTAGCATCACCATACTTGGAGATGTTGCTTCCTAGGTAGGTGAAATGGTTGACATCTCCAACATCTGTTGCTCGATGGTTATGGGTGGCCTTTGGTGTTGGTTGATGGACATCGACTTGATCTTCTCAGAGTTGATGCATGGCCCAACTTTTGCACCAGATACCTCAAGGTTGGTGGTCATCTCTTGGAGCAGACACACCTCTTTGGCCAGTCATGCAACGTCATCTGTAAAGTCCAAGACCATCAGACGATGTTACTGCCACGGTATGCCAAACTCTGGTCCAACCATTGCCTTCTCCATGATGAAGCCAATGACCAGGAGAAACAAGAAGGGTGAAAGGATGCAGCCTTGGCAAACTCGTGTGATGATGTCGAAGAGGACAGTAGTGCTTTTGCTCATCCTGGCACAGCACCTCAGTTTGTGGTAGAGGGCACCAAAGATGTTAATGTTCAGCCTGGGGATGCAATTGCAGTGAATGATGTCCCAGAGAGACTGCCGGTGGATGCTGTCAAAAGCCTTCTTGAAATCGACAAAGTTGATAAGGGGCTTCTGATATTCCAGACTCCGCTCGATGATGTTCCTGAGCGTGAAGCTCTGCTCACTGCAAGACCTGTTACTCCTGAAGCCAGCCTGCCCCTTTTGAAGGGCACTGTCAACTTATACCTTCAATTCCTTAAGGAGAACTGTGCAGAAAACCTTCCCAGGTACTGACAACAATGTGATTCCTCTCCAATTGTTGCATTCGCTGAGATTACCCAATCATGGCAGTTGGATGATGACTCCCTTTCTCCAGTCATCTGAGACTTCCTCAGCTGTCCAGACGTTGTTGAAGACATCAAAGAGCATTGCTGCACTGACGAACATAACAAACTTCAGCGGTTCTTCTGGAATCTCATCCAGTCCATGGGCCTTGTTGTTCTTCAGATTCTTCACCACTATTATGACCTCTGACATGCTAATTTCACCCATGATGATGCTCAGCAGAGGAGGGATCTCATCCTCATTGAATATGAATGTGGACGAGTGATATATTGGTTGAGGACTTTCTTATTATTATTCTTCTTCTTCCTCTTCTTCTTCTTGCATATGGCAGCCTGGCTGCCGGGAAGCTATCATTTTGTTGGGGGCATTACTATGCCGCTGATGCTGTGCTCCTACACCAGTACACTGGTACTCATTTCGCCGACCTCGGAAGGATGACAGGCTGAATCAACCCCATCTGGTGTTAATTCAGCAGCCAATGAAGCTTGAACTCAGGACTCTAAGATCCCAAGCCAGCCACCCTAACCAGGAAGCCAACACCAGGGGTTGAGGACCTTACTGAAGTGTACTCTCTACCTCTCATCCTGCTCTTCATTTGTTAGTAACATTCTGCTGTTTTTGTTCTTGATTGGTACTGAGGTGTTATTGATCATACCACTAAGTTCTCGCAGTATTCTGTGCAGTGTCCTGGTGTCGTCCCAATTCACTGCCTCTTGCATCTCTCTGCTTTTCTCCTCCATCCAGCTCCTATTGTCTCTCCTGCAACTCGTTTTCACAGCTTTGTCCAGTTGCCTGCATTCTTCATCTGATAGCTGCCTCCTGTTTGTTACCCTTTCCTGGTCTTTCCTGTTCTTGACTGCCTTCCTTTCGTCAATCAACATCCACATTGGATCCACGTCAATCAAATCCACAAACAGCCTCTTTGTTCACATCTAATCCCTGAAGATCCTCCACTGCTCTTCAAAGAAACCTGCACCTTGCAGGGCTTTGAACTGGATGGAAACGGTCAGCAGGAAACTTTGTGCTGTGCCCGAATCTTTTTGTTTCTCCAGGGCATACGGACATTGTTGACTCAAAATCGATGTCTTCCTCAATTTCAGGTGGATCTTAGCAATCACAGGTTAGTGGTTAGATCTCACATCAGCACCTCTGTATACTCGACATCTTGCAAGGATGTCCACTATCTATTGCTTATGCACACAAAGTCAATTTCATTCAAGGAGTTGCCTTCTGGAGACCTCAATGTCTTCTTGTGAATATCCTTATGCTTGAACAATGTGTTGGCGATGGTGAGACCATTAGTGCTGCACAGGAGCAATAATCTTTCACCATTGTCGTTGAGAAGTCTGGCTGACCCCATGTGGTGCTACGATGGTGTGCAGACCTCATCCACTGCCACCGAGTTGTGTATTCATGTCACCAACGAGCAGTTTGATGCCATAGCTGGTCTGGTACCATTATATTGTGATGGTTCTGAGAACCAAGACTCCAAGGCAATGGCACACAACATATAGCGATTCCCAAGTTAGGTATTTCGTTATTACTTATTTCAGATAGGGTCCTTCTCTTGTGTCGAATGGGTTACAAAAGGAATATGCATTGTGAGGGAAAAGGTAGGTCATTTCCCCCCATTCTTCCCCCATTTTCTTCCCTGTACATGAACTTCTTCTCACATGACCGAGCACACACTGCTAGCAGCCTAATTTGCATATGCACGCCACAACCAAACTTCCATCCACACCACAATCGCATTCTTCACCACAATTCCCTCACAGTGCCAGCAATAACCACCCTGCCTGCCTCAAAACCACATTGGACTATATTTCCATTCAAACAGCACCATTCAAGCTTGCCTTTCCAGCCTTCTACCACAATCCATACCGCCTCACCCACCAGCAATGCTTCAATTCCATAACCACATCAACCTTCATCAGCTCACCACTACCACTGCCTTCTGCACATTGGGACCATCATCTCGCCTCACCTACGGACACCTTTTACTCACGATCAGGTTCAAGCCCAGCTCCGTTACAAGTGGAGCCTTTTGCACCCAGGCGCAAGTATGTATGTGCTTGCCGTTCCTTCAAGTTCTTCTAACAGCAGTGAATGCCCTCCTATCTAGCAAGACAGTTTTACCCTCCCTGGACATTTGAGAGACAGATGGGGAACACTGCACGTCAGCCCCATGTTAAGTCGGGAGCTGACCTGCATGGCGCAGTCGGAGGATGACTGGAGGCGGATCCAGAATGGAAACTTCATGGGGGAGGATGACGTTACCTCAGAGCGCATTTAGACCAAAACACACACCGTGCTCAGAGGAACGAAGGTGGTGCATGATCCACGCTCCCAGAGACCGCTCCCACAAGAGTCGGGGATTCACCCTTGACCCTCCAAACTCCACTCCCCCCCCCACTTCCCCCACGTCCTTAAATATCCACCTTGGTTGTGGGGCAAGGGCAGTTCACATTTCTGAGAGTTCTGCTGGAGTTCTGCAAATTCAGCTTGGAGTTCGAATGAATCCTTTGGAGCGAGAGCTGGTGGTGGTTGGAACAGAACAGAATGGAGTGCTGAGAATGGATCAAGCGCCCAGCGGTACAGGTGCAGTATTGAGCGAGAGGTGCAATCAGCAATAACAAATGATAGGTAGTTCTCATTATCACACGTCCTTTATTTCTTTTCAGACTCGTCTACTGTGGATACATAAGAGTTATCAGCAATGGCAAAGCTCGAAGAACCTCTCTTTTTAGAGTGACTACTGACTTTCTCCCTATCTTTCTCACTTGATGCACCGGCACTGCATCTCACTTGCACTTCTTCAACATGCACTCAGCCACCCCCTTTTTCTTCCTGACCTCCCCCCCCCACCCATACCTTCCCTGCACTTTGGACTGGCATGTGCCCGCATGTATGTGCCGTGTAAGCCAGAGGTCATCAACGCTTCAGCATTTCTCCCATCTCTCTTACTATTCTACCCTTCCGCAGAATGATCCTGATGGTGCCTGTTATGCTCATTTAAGTGTGTATAAACGAGACAGAATCGGTGTTAATTCTGCTCTTTCTCTATTTGCTGCATAAATGTGTCACTGTATGTCTTATGCCACATGACATGAATACTGTATGTCCATACTGTATTAATATCCCTGTAAATAAACCCCTTGTATTCACTGTGCCACATGCTTTTCCTCACACTCCTTTATAAATAAAACCAATGTCTATTCAGTTCGACCTGCTCGTCGCGTCCTTTCCTCCATTGGTCCAGCATAGTTCGCAGTATTATTAGAAGGAAAGTTCCACCTCACCGATTGGCTCCACAACATTAACCAGAACTTACTTGGAAGCTCCGTTCAGCTGCATGTAATTTAAAAGAGTGTGAGCCCCCTTTGATATTGCCAAGCCACCGGAAAGGTAACGCGTGTAGTAGTGAGAACCCTGCCAGGCTTGGTGGTATCAATCGGCATTCGTGGTTGACCAGCAATCCGCCAGACCGCTGAGTTATCCGCTGCTGGTGGCTTCATGGCCAGGAGCTTGGGAGGAGTCCAAGTGCTTCTCCTCATGGCGAAGCTCAAACCCCAAGTCGGTAACAATATTATATAATTATCATTATTATGCAACATGATAATTACCATTATTCAACATTATAATGATCATTAATATTATATACCATTTTCAATATCATTATCATTATGCACCATGATCAGGTCAGGTCAGGAATGGGATCATGCGCTGGAGCAGCACGTTGCTGCGTCCACTTCCTGCCGGTACTCCAGGGGCCTCCGCCTTGCCATCCCCCAGGCAGATGCCTGGCCCATCCCAATCTCCTTGAGATGCTGATCAACCTGCTGTAACCATACACGCGGTCGGCCCATTGGCAGGGGAAGGCGATCTTTAGCATTGCCCACCAAAAGGAGAGTAAGGTAATCTTTAGCATCCCCTCCCGGCACACCCCCATCTCCCCAACAGGAGGATAAGGTGATCTCTAGCAGCCTTAAATCCGGACACATGTTTCTCTTAACGGGAGATGAAAGTGTGCGTTGACATGCACTTCCAAAATAAGCCTGTTTTGTCCACATTAAACACTAAATTTGGAGGATAGTCACCATTTTCAAAAATCGTTTCAATTCTTCAGGGTAGTTACTTGCTGCCTCGGTGTCAGCTCTTGCATATTCACCACTAAGTAATGCATGCACTGGTCTATAGATTAGAGTTCTGCTTTAAGTTACAAAACCAACCTCGGTTTGCCATGAAAGTTTCCAGGGAACATCCCTCACCTTGCAGTTCTTTCATATGCTCATAAATGCTTTTGCTTTCTGCATTATAATTGCTTGACTCATTGGCTGGTGCAAAACATACATTCTGAGCAATGGCTGCGTTTACGGGTGCATTTTGTTTCAATTTGACCTTCTACATGAGTTTGCACAACATTGCATTAAACAATATTGCATGATCCAAAGTATGCCTATGCATGGCTTCGGTTATATGCAGTCACACACATTACCGCAACAGACGTGACATTTCATACAACTACAACTGCAACAACAATAAAAAAATTAAAAATCAGGCATACTGCTCATCTCTTTATTTGAATTACGTACACTAGTGCGGACCCGTACGTGTGCCCGTATGTGCAAAAAATAAAATAAAAAAGAAGAAGAAGAATTGTGACGTTAATTGTGATGTCATAGCACAGTGTCCTGTCATTGGTTGGTAAAGAAATGGCAATAACTTGGGAACCACTTGCCCGATTAATATCAAACCTTGAAAAGGCACATACTCAGGTCCCCAGCAATATACCTGGCAAGTTTCAATTAGATCGGACCAGTGGTTGTCGAGAAACAGCGGTCGCAGACACACACACACACACACACACACACACACACACACACACACACACACACACACACACACACACACACACACACACACACACACACACACACACATTGCTGGAATTATACATAAACGACACACACACACACACACACACACACAGCTGGAATTATAGATAGACCACACACACACACACACACACACACACACACACACACACACACACACACACACACACACACACACACACACACACACACACACACACACACACACACACACACACAGACATACACACACACACACACACACACACACACACACACACACACACACACACACACTGCTGGAATTATAGATAGACGAAATGAGGTCAATGAGATGACAAATGAAGGGGTTGAATGCAGACTGCAGAGCAATGAGAAAGGAAACCCGTCATTGTGAATCGTTTTTACCACCAAATTGAGATGTATTTCGTTGGCAAGCACCAAGCATGTCGAGTAGAGCTGAATTATTTAACACTTCCAAAGGCCACAACGTTTTGAAAATGGGAAACAAAAAAAAAGTTGTGCACTTTTTTGATAAATTATTTTCGGAACAATTTTCCTTCAATAAATGAAATAATAATAAAAATTGTCTCCATGTACACACCTATATCTCGTTAGCCTCTCTTCATAAACAACATTGCTGAGGAAACGGCGCTTCTTCTTTGTTTCCTCGTCCAGGGCAAGAATGTGGAGGCTGCTGGATCTGCCAACGTTTTGATAAATTATTAGTTTTAATGGCCAATTATTCAATTAACGCCAACGTATTTTGCATTTTCGCAATGTCGTCGCAAGGAAAAACACAAAGAGACGAGAAGAGAAGAGAAGAGAAAAAAAAACGTTCGTGCAAAAAAAAAAAAAATTACTTCCTGGTTCGGAGCATACCAGCTCACTCTGATGTTACCGAAATTTATACACCGTCTAATATGAAAACGATCATAACTTGGGGCATTGTGTTTATCTATAAATGCACATAAGAAATCGAGAAATTATTGGAATACACGAAGTCATCACCATCCGGAAGTCCGTATGTTGTAACCCGTAATGGGGAACGCGGCTGAGGTTCCCTTCCCCCATCGGCCACGCCCACACAGCAACGTGTCTTTTCATTGGTTGGTAAATAAATGGCCATAACTTGGGAAGCACTTGTCCGATTAATATCAAACCTTGAAAAGGCACATACTCAGGTCCCCAGCAATATACCTGGCAAGTTTCAATTAGATCGGACCAGAGGTTGTCGAGAAACAGGGGTCACACACACACACACACACACACACACACACACACACACACACACACACACACACACACACACACACACACACACACACACACACACACACACACACACACACACACACACACACACACACACACACACACACACACACACACAGACACACACACTGCTGCAATTATAGACAGATGACGGAAAACCCTCAGGTATTTTCACATTATTCAGCCTTGAAGTCTGGCTAAACTGAAATTATGCATGAAAAAAAAAACCTTAAGCAATGACCACAAAAATTGATCTTTTTATTTAGGCGGTGTATAAAAAATAGATCGCTGCAACCCGGATTACATACTTGGAGCAAAAATAGGCCAAATACTTATGATGGGCGATCCTTCTGTATTTTCACAATAAACAATCCTGAAAGGTCGGGCTAAAACCAAAATTACATTCAAAAACCTTCATTTATGGTACAATTTCCTCATCTCTTCGTTTGTGCGGAGTATAAAGGCCACAGACTGCTGTTGTGATCGCTCCCGAAAATAATAAAAAGAAGAGCAAGAATTGATTTGCAATATATGTCCCCTTCCGATGTGCTATTTTGTAAAGTCCAAAAAGGGCATAACTGTGAAAAACTTGATGAAACGTCCTGAAACTTATGATAATAAATCCAAAACCTTGAGTCCAAACCCATCGCTTTCTGGACCCACCGAAACCAATCGCACCCAGCTGTACCTGGACTCTGTGTCCTTTTCTTCTGACAAGGTGGAGAGTTTGCTGTCAAACCTCAACTCACATTCTGCAACCGGTCCAGACGGTATCAGCCCACGTGCCATAAAAACCTGCTCTGCTGCTCTTGCTCACTTTCTCTGTTATATTCACCCTCTCATTTGCTCAAGGTCATCTGCCATCTGCTTGGAAATCAGCAAACATTACCGCTCTGGATAAAACAGGTGCAAAAAGAGATCCCTGCAACTACAGATCAATCAGCCATCTCCCAATAATCAGCAAGGTTATGGAATCCATCATCGCTTCAGACATTAAATCCATCCTCTTCTCCAATGGCTTGATTTGAAATCAGCAATTTGAATTCAGACCAGGTTACTTTCCCTTGGATAAGCTGCTTCTACTCTCCCAAAAATGGATGGAGATCCTCAATGCCGGACATGAAATCAGAGCCATATCCCAAGACATATCGCGTGCTTTTGACACGGTCTGGCACCCTGCCCTGCTCGCCAAACGCTCTCTTCCTATGGTATCCAAGGACATCTCCACTCATGGCTCGCAGACTTCCTCTCCTGTCCAGCCAGCATGTGGCCCTTTATGGACTTTTCTCATCCCCTCTTCCTGTCCAGGCGAGAGTTCCTCAATGTAGCATTCTGGGCCCTGTTCTTTTTCAGTTTTTCATCAATGATCTCTCCGACTCTCTGGAAAATCCTCTTTATCTCTTTGCTGATGACTCCACCCTCTGTCGTACCATCTGTCATCCCTCAGATCGGCAAACAGCAGCTTCTTCACTCTCTAGAGATCTTGATAAAATCACAAGCTGGTCCAACACGTGGAACATGTCTTGCTATCCTGACAAATCTCACACTCTCACCATGTCTCTCCGAAAGAACCATCAGGAACCTCCGCTCCCCCCCCCCGTCCTCCAATCTACTTTCTCAACAATCTACTGAAGAAGTCCTTTCATTCAAGCTTCTGCGTCTCACTATCTGCCATCTTTCCTGGGAAAGCCCCATCTCCAAGCTGGCCTTGAAACCAACTCGGCATCCTCCATCGTGCAAAGTCCTTCCTTGGCAAACCTGAGCTCCTGACCACATACAAAGCTTGTGTCTGCAGCCTTATGGAGTACTGCTGTCCCCTCTGGGCTGGTGCTCCTGCCTCTCACATTTCTTGGCTTCACACTGTGGAAATTAAAGTATTTAGGATCATTGGTATATCCTGCAGTGAAGCTGAGTCTTTGGGTCTCTCACTCTCTCACCACAGGCAGGTCGGTGGTCTTTCTGTCTTCTACCGTTTCCTCTCCGACCTCGCCCCCCCTTGCTCTATCTGAGATATGCCCCCCCCATAACTCGTCCACAACATTTTGAAATATGATATATATATATATATATATATATATATATATATATATATATATATATATATATTGTCGTGTTAGGTAAATATGCTAAATATCGTCATGTTGTGTAAGGTCCTGAAAGTCCCCGTGGTGTCCATGTTGTATACCCCGTGTTCCCCGCCCCATCCCTCTCCCTTCCACAGATCTCCTCAAGTCTCTGTTTCACACTGTTTTTTCCTTCCCTCTCCCACCCCTCTTGTCTCCTGCTCCACTTGTTGTATGTTCTGTGTGTTACCTCTCATACAAGCCTCGACATTGTATATGAAAAACAAAAAAACAACCAAGTTTCAGTTGAGATGTTAAAGGGTATGGGAAAAACGTTCTGACAAACCACAGGTGGGACAGACATACAGATGGACACCGACAGACAGAGAAGGACAGAAGGATGGACGGACAGACGGAGAGCAAATTATAGTCCCCTCTGGTGAAACCCGAAGGGGACAAATAACCCGGGGTACATACATGAAGCAAAAACATGGCTCTTGCAGAATGTGAATATATAATACATCATGGTTATATAGCCCAGATAATTCCAATTGCACTGGGCCATGGGATGACAGCAGAGGCCTGCGGCCGATGCGGCTTCACAAAATGGCGGCTGTACGATTTATTTTGAGGTTTGAACCGTGGGCGGAGTCGGGCGAGTTGCCCAACCAATGGGGCGACGGCAATCTGTTCACACGTACACGGTTCAAAAATTGAACTGGCCTTTATACATCATATATGATTTCCTCTTTCACATTTTGACCGGATTATTAATGATTTTCTCCGTATTCTCATAATAAAGGTTTGTTTAAAATGTTATGACAAAAGCTCAAATTGTAAAAACGTTATGGCGCATGCGTGCACGCGCACGCACGCGCACGCACGCGCAAAACCCCGTCTCGTCTCACGCTGCGTGGGTGACGTGCTAATAAACTGCACCTCCATCAGAATCTTTACCAGTAATTAAATACACAATCTGGATCACCACACTCGATATACAGATTTGATGACTTTGTTGACAAACAAATCATTGGGCAAGAGCAGCACTTACAGGTGGCAGGAAAGCTGTGCAGTAACATGCTCATCATCGACTTGTCTTGTCGAGAGTTCCATTCCCTAAAAAAAACCTGCCACTCCAGCGCTGTGGAACACAATATTTGCCTCCTGTCTCGACTTAAAATATTCAACGAATAAGATTATGACTTCGAGCTGAATAATCCAGATATTCCAAAACACTCTTCATTACCTACATGGGGTAATCTACATATTACACGCAAAAAAAGGGCAAATATTGACCTCCCTTTCTGTACGCTCGAAATATACCATTTTAACACCATCCTTAACTTTAACTACTCCCAAATGGCACCATCTTTTTATTTTATACACAATGTCGAGGCTTGTATAAGAGCGAACACACAGAATGTACAACAAGGGGAGCAGGAGACAGGAGGGGCAGGAGAGGAAAGCACAAAACAGTGGTGAACAGAAACGTTAGGAGATCTGTGGAAGGGAGAGGGATGGGGTGGGGTCCACAGGGTAGACAAGACAGACACCATCGGGACTTTCAGGAAGGAAAGCAGGGAATTTGAAGGAGGTGGGTTTGGGGTGGATTAACAGGGATAGAAAAGATCATGGTTTTGGATGGGGAAGATAAGAGATGGTGGTGAACGGTTGTTTTGAAGGTGAACAGTTGTTGAACAGTTGTTTTGTCAGAGGGAAGAGTGGAATTGAAGAGAGTTCAGGAGTTTGTTCCAAAGGTGGGGAAAAAGAGGAATGAAAGAGTGAAGATGAGCAGTGATTCTTGATTTTGGTAGTTTTACCAGAAGGGGGTTGATGGCAGACTTTGAGCGCCCTGTGGAAATGTGGGGGGTGGTGGGGGGGGGGACAAATCGCAGACAGACAAGGGGGGGCAAGACCATAAAGGAGACAGTGAAAGACAGAAAGACAACCGACCTGCCAGCAGTAAGAGAGTAAGAGACCCAAAGACTCAGCCTTATCACGCGAGACACCAATGATCCTTAAAGCTATGGTTTCCACAGCGTGAAGCCAAGAAATAAGAGAGGTGGGATCACCAGCTCAGAGGGGAGAGTAGTACTCCTTCAGGCTGCTGATGAGAGCTTTGTATGTGGTCAGGAGCTCAGGTGGGCCAATGAAGGACTTTGCACGACGGAGGATGCCCAGTCGGCGACTGGCTTTGGAGGCCAGCTTGGAGATGCGGCTTTCCCAGGAAAGATCATGGCAGATAGTAAGGCCCAAAAGTTTGAAAGAAAGGACTTCTTCAAGAGGATTGTTGAGAAAGTAGATGGGGGGGGGGTGGGGTTGGGGGTTTCCAGACGGTCCTTTCAGAGAGACATAGTGAGAGTGTGAGAGTTATCGAGATTCAATGACATGTTACAAGTGTTGGACCAGCTTGTGATTTTCTCCAGATCTACAGTGAGCGAAGAAGCTGCTGCTTGCCGATCTGAGGGACGACAGATGGTACAGCAGAGGGTGGAGTCATCCGCAAAGAGATAAAGAAGATTTTCCAGAGAGTTAGAGAGATCATTGTTGAAAAGCAGAAAAAGTACAGGGCTCAGAACACTGCCTTGAGGATCTCCAGCCTGGACAGGAAGTGGGGATGAGAGAATTCCATTGAGGGCCACACCTTTGCTGTGATAGGAGAGAAAGTCTGCGAACCATGAGTGGAGATGGCCTTGGATGCCATAGGAAGAGAGTTTGGTAAGCAGGGCGGGGTGCCAGACTTTATTGAAAGCACGCAATATGTCTTGGCAGATGGCTCTGATGTCATGTCTGGCATTGAGGACCTCCACCCATTGTTGGGAAAGTAGGAGCAGCAAGTCCAGGGTAGAGTGACCGGGTCTGAATCCAAATTGATGATCGGAAATCAAGCCATTGGAGAAGAGGAAGGATTTAACGTCTGAAGCAATGATGGATTCCATAACCTTGCTGAATATTGGGAGAAGAGTGATTGGTCTGTAGTGGCAGGGATCTGTTTTTGCACCTTTTTATGCAGAGCAGTCATGTTTGCTGATTTCCAAACATATGGCACATGACCTTGAGCAAATGAGTGGGTGAATCAAACAGAGAGCATGAGCAAGAGCAGCAGAGCAGGTTTTTAGGACATGTGGGCTGATGCCATCTGGACCGGTTGCAGAATCAGAGTCGAGGTTTGACAGCAAAATCTCCACCCTGTCGGGAGAAAAGGACACAGGGTTCAGAAACAGCTGTGTGCAACTTGGTAAGGTGGGTGCAGAATGTGATGGGTTCAGGACAAGATTTAGAAGCAAGCATGGAGTTTAGGCATTCAGCATTTTCGTGTGCAGTGTCAGCTGTGCGGCCATTTGAGGAAACGGAGGGGATGGAGGGGAACATACACCAGAAGCAGACTTAACTAGATGCCACCAGGACCTGGAGGAGGGAGACACGTTTGAGAGTTCAGACTTGAGATTAGAATGAAGTTGTTTCCAGACTCTCCTGAGAGGAGACACACACTCGTTCCGAGCTTTGTGGAAGGAACTGAGATTGCCTTCAGTTGGATTTGACTTCCATGAAGCGAAGGCAAGTTTGTTCAGGACAACTGTCTTGCCACAAGCTTCAGTGTAACATGGGCAGAAGGAAGGGTAGGACAACTGAAGATGAGATGGGATAAATCTGTGCATGAGAGAGAGCAAATTTCTTTGAAAGAATTCCCAGGATGAGTTGATGTTGGAGAAAGTAAAGATGGGAGACCAGTCTTGAAGTTTGATGGCTGCTTGAAGTCCCTGCTAGTGGGCCTGAGTGAAATGTCAGACTTGACGGTGGTGAGGTGGTTTTCTCATAACAGCTAGAGATGTCTACTTTGACAAGCACGTTATCAGATGAACCGATTGGAGCGAAGGAAGAACAGCAGATATTTACAGAGAAATTGGTGAAAATCAGATCCAGAAGTGATGGAGTACCATCTGTTGAGATTTGTGTTGGGAAGTTCACTAATTGTGTCAGTCCCAATGAGTTGCAGAAGTCTTTTGCTGAAGTGCAATGGCAGGTGAGGGAGATACCTATACACAGCCAACTGGCATGATGACAATTGAAGTCATCACATGTAAGGAAGAGAGGGTTGGGATGAGAGGCTAGAAGTTGGTCCATGTTTTCAGCGAGTGAGGTGTAAATAGAGTCATCACTGTTCGGTGGACGGTACAGTACACATATAAACATGAGGAGGGAGTGGAGGAGAAGCCGTAGCCAGAGGTATTCCTGTGGTAGTGGCGGAGTAAGGGCAGTGCATGGAGAGTGAGAAATAAAGTTTTTGACAAAGAGAGCAACTCCTCCACCAGGATGAGGCTCAGGTCTGTCATTCCGGAGAAGGGGGTAACCAGGGAGAGATACTCGGGAGTCAGACGTCTTGAAGGAGGAAAGTTTATGTCAAGCAGATGATGTCTGGTTTGTCAGTGGCAACCTGTATGGAAAGATGTCAGGTTTGAGCAAAGACCTCGGATGTTTGAGGTCCACACTGTTAAGGAAGAGGGAGGGGAGAAGGCTTTGGTGTAGGGGAGGGGAGGAGAAAGGGATGGTGGACGATGGAGGAGGTGGGAGGGAGTGTGAGTTGATAAAGTGTGAGGGATTGCAGAAGCGCAAGGGGAGAGGGCTGGATGAGGAGAAGAAAAGGCTCGGTGGTGATGGGATGAGGCACCATGGGGAGTAATAAGAGAGGGGACAGAGGGAAGTTGAAGATTGGTGGAGGTGGAGTGATGAGATGGAAGAGAGAGGAAAGGGGAAGGAGGTTGATTGTGGATGTGAGCAGGGGCACTTTGAGAGGAGATAGGATGGAGAAGGGTGAGAGGGGAGTGTTGAGAGAGAAAGGTGAGGGGGGAGTTTTTGAGAAAGGTGAGAGGGAAGCTTGGATGGGGAAGAGTGTTGCAAAGGTTGCTTTCTGAGGGATGGGAGATGATGAGAGGAGGGATGGCCAAGAGGCAGGAGTGTGATGGGAGAGGTGGGGAGACAGGAGGGATGAGACTTGGTGGTGGTGTGGTGAAGAAGTGAGTGGGAAGGGGGAGGTACAAGATTTGAGGGGTTGGGAAGAGGGGGAGGTGAGATGAGAGGAAAGAAAGAGCATGTTTGAAATGTTGAGGAGTGTACTGATTGAGAGAGGGAGATATCTGTTCGGTTAGAATGGATCCTTCTGATGCAAGAACACCACACAGTTTGGGACACCAGAGGAGGAGGTGATACTAAAGCAGAAGACAGTGAAGAAGTGCGAAGAGGTGCAAAGAGCAGAGGTAGGCGAGGGCCAAGATGGGAGCGATAAGGAAAGTGTACAACAGGTGAGGAGTTAGAAGGAGTTATATGTAAGTTGATGGGTAGAATTGGCACTGAAGTTGGAAAAAAAAGGATGATTGATGGAACATGAGCATGCAATGCAACCTGGGATTTCAAATTCTTTTTAAGTCAGAGATGCGATTTGAGACATTACCTGAGGGATGCAATAAAGGAGCATTAAGAGAATGGAGTAAAGAAACGTAACAGTGGGACATTTTAGACACGGAATGAAGGAACGGTCGAATTGAAAACAGTTTTTTGAAGAAGAATAGTGAATTATGATGCAACACAGAGAACCACCCATGTAAAAGAGGATCTTGAATCATTTGAAGACATCGTTTTGTTGTTTTTGATGAAGATTAGGTAAGATTGGGTAAAGGAATGGTTGAAGAAAAAAAAAAAATCATGAAGGTGTAGGGTGAATTTGGGTCGGCAAAATTAGAAGGAAGTTGGTAGATCGGCAGAAGAGGAAGGAGGAAGAAGAGTCGGTACTTCTCGGCATCCTCCATTTAAGTGTATGAGGAAGTCACGTACAGTACAGTTTAAGTACAGGAAGTCACGTGGTTACGTAGGGTATGAGGTTAGAAGGGAAAAGGTTTTTTGTTGTTGTCTTTTTTTACATTTTAAGACATGCAAAAGAGGGTATAGTTGGGAGGGATAGAGAGAGGGTGGAGGGAAGTTGAGAAAATAAAAACTGATGGAAATAAGGAGAAAATACAAATAAACACGATCGTGTACATAAACGGGAAGACGGGTAGGCCTTAGGGAAACCTGATATGACAAGACTGATAAAAATTCACCAAATAGCACAAATTTTGAAACAAAACCGAACTAGGAGCACACAGTAAACATGGAGGCAACAAAATAAACACCTTAAACATGGAGGCAACAAAATAAACAAGGTAAACATGGAGACAAACAATGACCAGAAACATATCTTTGAGAAAGTTGGCAGAGACACCTAGAGAGAATCCATCAGTTTGTTTATAAGCCTTGAAAAGTCGGGCGAAGACCAAAAGTTTTTATTTAACTAGTGCATGCCCGTAGGTGCGTGCCCGTACGTGCAAAATAAAAAACAAAAAAAACATGAATTGTGACGTCAATCATGACGTCATAGCACCGTGTCCTGTCATTGGTTGGCAAATAAATAGAAGTAACTTGGGAACGGCTTGTCCGATTAATATCAAACCTTGAAAAGGTACATCCACAGGTCCCCAGCAATATTCCTGGCAAGTTTCAATTAGATCAGACCAGTGGTTGTCGAGAAACGGCGGTCGCATACAGACACACAGACAGACAGACAGACAGACAGACAGACACACACAGAGATTGCTGGAATTATAGATAGATGAAAGACCTCTATTTTCTTTCCTCCACAGTCTACAACATGAGAACGAATCTTCATTGGGCGGTGTATATTAGTCTGCTCCACTGCCACCATCGCTGTGAATAAACCATGCATTACATTGTTTGAGTTGTAATCAAAATGTACCTTTGTTTCCTCAAAACGGTATCTTCATTTAATTATAGAGGACACGTTGTTCAGTCTTCATATGTAAATCAAAGGCCGATAAATAAAATAATCAGAGCTTTGTGGAGCGAAAAAGATGGCGGCGATTTCTGGATGGCTGGAGGGGAAGCCATGGCCTGTTGAATGGGTGGTGCTTGTGATGCACCCACAGACACAAACTCAGCTTTATATATTAGATATTATTACAGGCCAATAGTCTATATTATATATTTTTTTAATGTCGAGCATCAAGCAGGGATGTAGCATGTACCATTTTTAAAGTCTTTGGTATGACTCAGCTGGGAGTTTGAACCATTGACCTCTCAGATTCGAAGTGGACACTCTCACCATTATGCCACAGAGTATGGTTACCAAAGGCTATCTCCCAATGATAGGAAGCATATTCAATTTCAGTTAATATATGAAAGCTCACGGAATAGCAGAGCGCGAACGCAACGGATCAGGACTCAACAGAAAAAGGAACAGTAGATGGGGGGGGGGGGGGTTGGTAAAGGGAGGCGAGAGGGGAGAAACAGCAGGGTTTAAAGACAAAGTAGAGGGAGATTTGGACGAATAGTGGGTGTGGGTTGTACCATGGTTGTGTCAAGCAAGGAAGCAACATGTACTGCAGCTCAGGGTAGAATAATGTGCTGTGGACACAGCTGTATCACTGTGGACACAGCCGGATACAGCCTTATCACCGCCATCTTTTTCACTCCACATAGCTCTGATTATTATTGTTAGGCCTTTGATTTACATATGAAGACTGGCCAACACGTCCTCTATAATTAAATGAAGATACCGTTTTGAGGACCACAGCCGGATCACAATGCCCCCTGTAGATTAGAACAGGAATTTGTTATTCGTTTAGGGTGCCGGCGATAGCTCATCTACTCTTCACCAAGGACATTGTGGGATCTTTAACTTCCACCAATTAATGTTGGCAGACGGGATGCCAAGTTTAACATCCATCCGAGAAACGGTACCCAACATTGATGCCTCACCCTGCATGTGAAACACCAGGAAGACAGTTCATAGCTGGGCTCAGATTCAAATGCAGGCTTGACAGCTCAGAGGCAAGTGCGCATACCCCGAGGTTAGCCTGCCAACTCTTGGCTCTTTTCATTACCTCTACAAGCAAAAGTGGGAGGTTATGTTTTCAATCTTGTTTGGCTGTTTGTTTGTTTGTTTGTGAGCGGGATATATCAAAAGGTTGTGGACAGATCCAGATGAAATTTTGTGGACAGGTTGGACGTATGACAAGGGAAAATTGATTAGATTTTGTTGAAGATTTGAATCTGGATCCGGCAACTAGAATTTTTTTTAAGTGATTCTTCACCATCGAGAGACGGGGCCAAAAGCGATATATAGCACAATATCTCAAAAAAGGCATGAATGGATTCGGACAAAACTTGGTGGACAGGTTAGATGTGTGAGAAGGATGAACTGATTAGATTTTGGTGAAGATCTGAATCTGTATCTGAATACGAGAATCATTTAATTTTTTTAATGATTCTTCACCATTGAGAGATAGGGCTGAAAACGATACACTAGGATGATATTTCAAAAATGTATTGGGCCCGATATGTTCTGCTGGATCCAGCATTGCGTGGCGGAGCTATGTGCTCCACCGAGTGCCCTTCTAGTTATCCGTGTGTTTGTGTTTAAGTGTTTCATTAAATTGAGAAAATAAATTAACTATTCATAACAGAAACATCCTTTAATACATTAAATTGGCTGCATCACTTTCCAGGTGGGCCCACACATCCATGCTCAATTGAATGCCACACAAAGGGCGCTTCTTCCGCATTACATATTATTGGGGGGATTGGCTCCTGGCAATGAACATTCGGGTGAAAGGGATGAGTAAATGTACTTTTATTATTACTTTGAAGCCCAACCAATAATGAGAAAAGCAATGATTTTGGGAGGTAGGCATGGTCCACAAGGAAAAGGATGCAAATGCAGATATCATGTGGCAAAGTCCACAGAGGGACCCAGCTTTCACTTTCAATCATCGTCATCCTTTCACATGTGTGAGAGAGAGTCTTAAACGGTGTCTGTGGTTTACGCACACACTGGGCTGTTGCAGAAACATATGAGACATGAGCAAAATATGTTCACAGCTTGACGATTTTCTCAATGGATGAACTGTGAAAGTATGTTGTGTGGAGCAGCAGGTCTTTCTCAGAGTGTCTGTGTGTATGTCTCATTTACATTACATGTATACAGTGTCTATAGAAAGTCTACACCCCCTTTCATAATTTTCACCTTCTGTTGCTTTTTCGCCTGGAAATAAATTGCGTTAAATCAGACATTTTCTATCATTATTTACACATCGTAACCCACAACTTCCGAGTGAAAAACAAATTCAAAAAATTTCAGAAAATTAATTAAAAATACAAAACTAGCACATCTTGGTTGGATAAGTGTCCACTCTGCTGAGTTAATAATTGGTGGAAGCACCATTAACAGCAATTACAGCTGTGAGTCTGTTGGGATAAGTCTCCACCAAATTTGCACACCTTGATTGGGCAATATTTTCCCATTCTTCTGCACAAAACTGTTCAAGCTCAGTCAAGTTTCACCCTCTCTCCTTTCCACAGTTCCCTCTCCTTTCCACAGTTCACCTAATGTGTCTGTTCACCACTGTTTTGTCCCTTCCACTCCCGCCCCTCTTGTCTCATGCCTCCTTGCTGTGAGTTGTGTGTTAGCTCTCATACGAGCCTCGACCAAGGTATACAAAAAAAAAAAAAAGTTGTGTGGGGAGTGTTGATGGACAGCAATCTTCAAGTCATGCCACAGATTTTCGATTGGATTTCGGTCGGGGCTCTGACTGGGCCACTACAGTGTAGCTTTGGCTGTGTGCTTCAGGTTGTTGTCATGTTGAAAGGTGAACTTCCATCCCAATTTCAGCTTTCTTGCAGAGGGCAGCAGGTTTTCCTCTCGGATTTTTCTGTATTTTGCTCCATCCATTTTCCCTTCTGTCCTGATAAGTGCTCCAGTCTCTGCTGATGAGAAACATCCCCATAACATGATGCTGCCACCACCATGCTTCACAGTCGAGATGATGTTCTTGCGGTGATGTGTCTTGTTGGGTTTTCACCAAACATAACATTTTGCATTTAGGCCAAAAAGTTCCATCTTAGTTTTGTCAGATCAGAAAACTATTTGCCACATGGCTTCAGAATCTCCAGTGTTTTTTTGCACACCTCAAACGGGACTCAAGGTGTGCATTTTGAGCAATGGCTTCCTTCTTGCCACCCTACCGTACATGCCAGACTTCTGGAGTGCTTGGGATATTATTGTCACATGCACACTGTGACCAGTCTTTGCCATAAAGGCTAAAAGCTCTTTCAAAGTTGCCATTGGCCTCTTGGTGGCCTCTCTGATCAGTATCCTCCTTGCTTGGTCATGCAGTTTGGAGGGACCGCCTACTCTAGGCAGGGTCTTGGCGGTACCATACACCTTCCACATCTTAATAATTGGCTTGACTGTGTTCCAAAGGATATTTAAGGCCTTTGAAATATTTAATACCAATCCCCCGATCAGTGCCTTTCCACAACTTTATCCTGGAGGTCTTTGGAAAGCTCCTTGGTTTTCATGCTTGAGTCTTTGCTGTGAAATGTACTACCCAGTGGAGGCAACCTACACGAACATTTGATACTGAAATAATCAGAATCATTACAATATAACAGGCGGAAGCCAATTAACTTGGTGTGTGGTTTTGAAGGTGATTGGTTATACCTGAGCTAATTTACAATTGCTATTATAAGGGGGGTGGACACTTATCCAACCAAGATATTCTAGTTTTGTATTTGTAATTAATTTTCTGAAATTTGTAGAATTTGTGGGTTACAATGTGCAAATAAGGGTGGAAAAAGTCTGATTTAATGGAATTTTATTCCAGGCAATAAGGCAACAAAAGGTGAAAAATGTGAAAGGGGCTGTCGACTTTCTATCGGCACTGCATATGTAATATTATTTATTTATTGTTCATGAAAAAAGGCACATCCAACCAAAAAGTAACAAAATGCTTCTCTGGTAATTTAAGTAATAAATAAGCAAGATCAGATCTGGTATCAGGTGACATTCCACCTGCTTCCCAATGAGCTTCATCAGACAAATATGCTATAAAAAGAGCACGGATAAGTGTGTGTGTGTGTGTGTGTGTGTGTGTGTGTGTGTGTGTGTGTGTGTGTGTGTGTGTGTGTATGTGTATGTGTCTACAAGACATATATTGTTGTGGAAATGGCTCCCATGGGTTAATAATGAATAAAATAGAGCAGATGTTTCTTTCATGAGTGTTTTAGAATAATTGTGAAGTAATTAAATGTGATTTTAGATATGCACCACTAATATGTGTAGTTAGAAACATCAAACCTAGCCCCATTGTGTGTGTCTAAAATCCCCATTCCTGCAAGCCTATGTTCATTGTTTTTACCCTTCGTTTTCTGTCTTAAATGTATCTTTTTAGCCTCTGCTTGGCCTCAAGGCGCTATCTTGGGTAGGAAAACGTCATCCTTGCCACACTCTTGTTGGCCGTGGTGCCACCCTACATCAGGTGCGGGGAGAAAAAGAGTTTGCCCTGCTCACTGGCCAGGACAAGATCCAATGGTGTATGAGAGCGGAGGGGGGTATATGGTCACCAATGACATCAGCAACTGACCTTGTCAAAGGTGGATGCCCGAAAGATCAGGGTGAAGAATCCTGGAAACGTGATATCAGAGGCTGCGTTCATTCTGAGCTTCCCAAAGCAGAGGCTACGCCCCACCCAGCCGATGCCACACCCATTCCACTGGGTTGCTCCCTTCCTCTCATCGTTCGGCAGAGGACATTTGGCCTGCATAGGACGTTCCCCTTCATGAGGTGACTCACAGGGTTTGCTCACAGATCTCTTCTTGTCTTGTGATTTCCCCATGTCTCTTTATCATGTCGTCCGAGTGAAGGCTCACAAGGTGAGGTAATTAAGGTTCCTGTTCAGAGATGACTCGGGGGTGTGTATGTCAGGGAGAGGGTAAGGGGATTGTTCATTTATCATGGTTATTGCTTCTTTTCATATTTCTGTCCTTCGTGTGCTTTCAATTCAAATATAAACCTGACTTTGTCTCTTTGGCAGATCCTGTTTTTTTGTGGTGGCTTTGCCTGGTGGTTTTGATGAAATCCTATTAAGGTTAATTGGTGCTCATTACTGTATCATAATTCACTACTCCTTTTCTATTTCAACAGACTGCTCTCAATGAAACCTATACTTCACACCTTGTCGAAAAATTCCAACTGTTACAACGTTTCTTCTCTCCATTCTTATAATTCACCTTCAATGTATCCCCAAGAAATGTGTTCAGTTGCATTTTTGAACGAAAAACTGAAAAACCCCAGTTTGCTATGCATGTTCGCTTTCCATCAATCATCATTTTTTTTCCAACTTCAGTGCCAATTCACCCCTCTCAACCTCAATCTCAAAGCAACCATCGCACTCTCCCCCCTCCAAGCTTCCCTCTCACCTTTCTCAAAAACTCCCCCTTCACCTTTCTCTCTCCATTCACCCCCCTCACTTACCCTTCTCAAAGTTGCTCCCCCTCTCATCCACAAAGCTGCCTCCTTCCCCTGCTCTTTCTCATCCATCACATCACTCTACCTCCTCAAATCCTCAACTGCCTTCTGCCCCCTCTCTTATTGCCCCCCACTGTACCTCCAGCCAGCACCACACAGCCTTTTCTCCTCCTCATCCACCCCTCCCCAAGCTCTTCAACAATCCCCCACACTCTTTCAACAACTCTCCTTACCTCCCACCTCCTCCATTGTCCTGGCCTCCCCCTCCTCTCCCCTGCTCCCAAAGCCTCCTCCCCTCCCTCTTCATTAACAGTGTGGACCTCAAATATCCAAGGCCTTTGCTCAAACCTGACAGATCTTTCCAGACAGGTTGTCACTGACAAACCAGACATTATCTGCCTAATAGAAACATTCCTCCCTCAAAACGTCTCTGACCACCTCGGAACTCCTTCCTCCGGTATGACAGACCTGAACCTCGTCCTGGTGGAGGAGTTGCTCTCTTCATCAAAGACTCTATTCCTCACTCTCCTTGCACTGCTCTCACTCCCCCACACCCGCAAGAATATCACTGGCTATGGCTTCCCCAACACTCCCACCTCATGTTTGTATGTGTACTGTACCGTCCACCAAACAGTGATGACTCCATTTACACCTCACTATCCGAAAACATGGACCAACTTCTATCTTCTCATCCAAACTCTCTCTTCCTCATATGTGGTGACTTCAATTGTCATCATGCCAGTTGGCGAGGTGTGGGTACCTCTCTCACCTGTCATGGCACCTCAGCAAAAGCTTTCTGCGACTCATTGGGACTGACTCAATTGGTCAATATCCTGACCCGGATCTCAACCAATGGTACTCCATCTCTTCTGGATCTGATTTTGACAAATTTCCCTAAAAATATCTGCTGTTTTTCCTCCGGTCCAATTGGTTCTTCTGACCACGTCCTTGTCAAAGTAAACATTTCTCTGGCTGTGGTTAGAGAACCACCTCAGTGCTGTCGAGTCTGGCATTTCACTCAGGCTGACTGGCAGGATCTCCAAGCAGCGATCAAACTTCAAGACTGGTCTCCCATCGCTACTTTCTCCTACATCAACTCATCCTGGGAATTCTTTCAAGAAACTTGCTCTCTCCAATGCACAGATTTATCCCCTTTTGTCTTCAGTTGTCCTCCCCTTCCTCCCGCCCTTGGTTCACTGAAGCTTGTAGCGAGGCAGTTGTCCTGAAACAACCTGCCCTTGCTTCATGGAAAGCAAACCCAAATGAGGGTAATTTCAGTTCCTTCCACAAACCACAGAGCAAGTGTGTATCTACCCTCAGGAGAGCCAGAAAACAACATCTTTCCAATCTCAAGTCTGAACTCTCAAACCTCTCTCCCTCCTCCAAATCCTGGTGGTGTCTAATCCAATTTTTTTCTGGTGTATGTTCCCCCTCCATTACCTCAAATGGCTGCACTGCTGATACCGCTCATGAAAAGGCTGAATTCCTAAACTCGGGGTTTGCTTCTAAATCTCGTGTCCGAAACCCATCGCTTTCTGAACCCACCTTACCCAGTCGCATCCACCTGCCCCTGCCCTCTGTGCCCTTTTCTCCTGACAAGGTGGAGAGCTTGCTGTCAAAGCTCGACTCATATTCTGCAACCGGACTAGACGGCATCAGCCCACGTGTCCAAAAACCTGCTCCTCTGCTCTTGCTCACCCTCTCTCTGTTCTGTTTACTCTCTCATTTGCTCAAGTTCATCTGCCATCTGCTGGGAAATCAGCAAACATGAGCACTCTGCATAAAAAGGTGCAAAAACAGGTCCCTGCAACGACAGACTAATCAGCCTTCTCAATCATCAGCAAGGACATGGAATCCATCTTTGCTTCAGACATTAAATCCTTCCTCTTCTCCAATGGCTTGATTTCCGATCATCAGTTTGGTTTCAGACCAGGTCACTCTACCCTGGATATGCTGCTTCTACTCTCCCATCACTGGTTGGAGGTACTCAATGTCAGACATGAAATCAGAGCCACATCCCTAGACATATCATCATTATCACGTGCTTTTGACACAGTCTGGCACCCTGCCCTGCTCACCAAACTCTCTTCCTATGATATCCAAGGAAGTCTCCACTCATGGCTCACAGATTTCCTCTCCTGTCGCAGTCAACGTGTGGCCCTAAATGGAGGTCTTTCATCCCCTCTTCCTGTCCAGGCTGGAGTTCCTCAAGGTAGCGTTCTGGGCCCTGTTCTTCTTTTTTGGTTGTCATCAATAATCTTTCTGACTATCTGAAAAATCCTCTTTATCTCTTTGCTGATGACTTCACCCTCTGCTGTACCATCTGTCATCCCTCAGACCAGCAAGCCGCAGCTCCTTCACTCTCTGCAGATCTGGATAAAATTACAAACTGGTCCAACACGTGGAACATGTCTTTCAATCCTGGCAAATCTCACACTCTCACTATGTCTCTCCAAAATGACCGTTTAGAATGCCCCCCCCCAAACATCGACTTTTTCAACAATTCTCTGGAAGAAGTCCTTTCATTCAAGCTTCTGGGTCTCACTAACGGCCATGATCTTTCCTCGGAAAGCCGCATTTCCAAGCTGGCCTCCAAAGCCAGTCGCCGAGTTGGAATCCTCCATCGTGCTAAGTCCTTTCTCGGCCCACCTGAGCTCCTGACCACATATAATGCTTTTGTCCGCAGCTTGATGGAGCACTGCTCTCCCCTCGCTGGTGCTCCTGCCTCACACCTTTCTCGGCTTCTTCACGCTGTGGAAACCAAGGCATTTATAATTAATCATTGGTATCTCCTGCAGTGAGGCTGAGTCTTTGGGTGTCTCACTCTCTCACGGCAGGCAGGTCGGTGGTCATTCTGTCTTCTACCATCTCCTCTCCAGTCTCGCCCTCCCTGCTCTGTCTGCAACATGTCCCCCCCCTCCATGTTTCCGCAGGGCGCTCAAAGTCCCACAGCAACCCCTTCTGGTAAAACTACCAAAATCATGTATCATTGCTCACCTTCACTCTTTCATTACTTTTTCCCCCACCTTTGGAATAAACTCCCACACTCTTCAATCCCATTCTTCCCTCCAGGCCTTCAAATCAGTTGTTCACCACCACCACCTATCTTCCCCCATCCAAAACCTCTATCTTTTCTACCTCCATTAATCCATCCCAAACCCACCTCCTTCAAATTCCCTGCTTTCCTTCCTGAAAGTCCCTGTAATATCCATCTAGTATACCCCATGTTCCCCGCCCCATCCCTCTCCCTTCCACAGATCTCCTCATATCTCTGTTCACCACTGTTTTGTCCTTTCCTCTCCCGCCCCTCTTGTCTCCCGCCCCCTTGCTGTGCATTGTGTGTTAGCTCTCATCCAAGCCTCCACAATGTATATAAAAAAAAAAAAATAAACCAATGTCACCCACAGGGTGACCCGTATCTTGCCAAAAGGTGACCACGTGTGACATCTTTAAGGTCACACTGAGGTGAACAGAGCTGCTATCCACCAGGAGCGACTCCTTGAGGAATATCTGCCTACGAGAGATTCCGATGAGAATCGTTCTACAGAGTAACCATGAAAAATATGCTTTTGCCTCATAATGTCACCAAATGACGTCATAATGTCTCAAGCTTGACATATCTAGAAATCACTCATCGAGGTGTTCAATTTGAGGTACTACACGATATGGTTCCTAAAACTTGAAAATTTGGCCTTGGGGTCAAATATGTTTGACCTTAGGCGCTAACCATGAAGGTCAAGGCCAATCGCCACCAGTACAATGCCCTCTATCGGCCTCTGATATGCGAAGTTACAAAAATTTCCAATGATAACTGTGCTCTGCAGAGTGATTTATACGTGATTACAGACCAAAAAAAAACAAAAAACATATGAAGGTCAAGGCCAATCGCCACCAAAAATTAATCAGCTGAGCGCCAGACCATGAACTATATTCCCATGAAGTTTGAAGACGATCCGATCAAAATTACTCAAAAAATAAGGGTTTCGTCGACTCCCCTGATTTGCGACAAAGTGACCTTGATCTTTGACCTTGACCTTCAAAATTTTGGGCGCTGAAAGGGACCTCTATAGGCCTCTGATATGCGAAGTTACAAAAATTTCCAATGATAACTGTGCTCTGCAGAATTTTTTATACGTGATTACAGACAAAAAAAAATAAACATACAAGCTGACTAACATATCTTGCAAAAACTTCGTTTTGGCAAGATAAAAATTGGTTGCGGTTAACGCCGCGAACTACGCTCGTGTGGCATGACTTTGGTTGCTCGGCCAAAGATTAAGAACAGTCATGTGATCGCTTATCGCCATAGAGCTTGGGTGACTCGGTGTTTCCAGTGGGTACAGTAACGGAGATTAAAAGGCCGTGATCCGACCCAGCAACGTTGACTCACCTGACATCTGGGTCGTTTTGACACGACTCGCCAGATTTGACCCAGGCAAATCATGCGGTTTGGTGGTTGCAAACACACACACACACACACACACACACACACACACACACACACACACACACACACACACACACACACACACACACACACACACACACACACACACACACACTGATGAATCACCCTGCCTGTGAAACATCAGGATGACAGTTTATCGCTGAGTCAGGATTCAAACCCAGGCGAGACAGCTCAGAGACAAGTGTGTGTACCTCTTGGCCACCCAGCCATCCCAATTTGTCACTGATACGATAGAAATGCCTCCATCATCCAAGTTCTGATGTATCAGTTAAAGTTCGTACATCAATTTTACATACACGCACCATGCTGGTGGAATTTGTGCGAGGTGGCCATGTGAGGAATAGTGAAAACAGTATGAGGGAGGAGTGTTGGCAACAGCTGGCGATTTGGAGGTGTTGGCAGATCATGGGCGGCAGTTGGTGTTTCCAGAGACGATTTTCGCGTGACGCAGCTGTGGCCTGATATTGTTATTTGGTCTGCTTCAACAAGGTGGGTCCTATTGGGGGAGTTACCAGTACCATGGGACGATAACGTCGAGGGGAAGCATGAGATGAAAATGGGAAGATACAATGAGCTGGAACTGGAGGCGAGAGGTTGAGAGACTGGCGTGTTTATAGCCACTTGTATGGGGAGCGGTGTTCAGGATATGTTCGTGGTAATTCGGTGGTCGCTGGACGACCGTTATTCTCAGGTTTTCCGTCTGTCTGTTTGTTTGCATGTCATGGACAGCTCTGGAGGCCAGAGGAGTCAACCGATTTTGATGAAACTTGACTGGTAGGTTCATACCAGGATCTAGTTGTACGATTTTGAGCACCGTTGCTATGGACGCCACCGTTGCCTAGCAACGGGACTTTGAAATTTTTGAAAAAAAATCAGAAAAAATAGTTTTTTTTCGAAAATCAGAAATCAGCTTCCACACTTTTATGCGCACTATAATCAACCTCTTTGTCAAAAAATTTCAGCCCGATCCGTCAAAAACTGTATGACCAGTATGCAATTATATAGCGACCACCCATGTCGCCTACCGGCTTGTTTTATGCCTTTCTGTCTCGGTTTGTGGTCTATGGGGGAGTGAGGAGGAATAGACGTGAAAAAGTGGTTCGAAGGTTGTGAGGATTGTTGATGATCGTGTAGTGAGACCGGGAATGCTGTAGAATTGGTTTGAGGTTTATTTGTCTGCTATTATTTGTTTTCTTTGCGTATTTTTTTTATGAATAGAGATGTGTTGTTGATTTGTGAATCGTAATTTATATATTAGTCTTGAAGTTATATATATATATATATTTAGCTATTTTAATTAATTTGATTTGTTGTGGTGTTATTTTAGTGTTTGGATAAATGATTGTGGGTGTGTGTGCGTGTTTTCTGCATCATTTCCGGCGCAATGGAATCCGTGAGGACAAGGGGACATTTCTGGATTTTTTTTTTGGTTTTTAATGTCGTCTTCTTGTATGGATGCGAGAATTTTTGGGCTTTTTTGGGTGCATCGTGTTTTCGATTTGCTTGTTCTCACTGCCTGGGGTCTTTCGGCCCTGGTCTGTCCCCAGCAGAGCCGTATTGTGATTCATCAGCCAAAACGGTGATGATGATGGGGTGCACAACTCATGATGACATTTGCGACAATGCATCGCAAACAATTGGATCCTCTTGCAACAGGAAAGAGATGGAAAGACAAAAATATGATCCATCGGTGCTGAAATGCAATGCCATCAATAATCTTGAGAATAAAATAGAGAAACGATTTCATCTTGCTCCAATTGATAAAGAACAGACTGGGGTAGTGATGGAGGAAGAGGCTTACTACCAGAAAATGGAAATGCTCCTCGATGATAACAATACATAAATAGAAACTGCTTGATGGCCCATGCCCAAACAAAAATTGGCTTTAAATATTAAAATATTTTCATTAAGACGTTGGGTGGGCTGTATGGTCTGGACTATGACTTGTAGCATTAGGATTATGTGGTGGAACAAATATTCTCAAACACAATGTACCATTGAGACCAATTGCGTCCTACATAAGAGGGTTGGCAGGATAGCCGTGGGGTATGCACACTCGCCTCTGAGCTGCCTAGTCTGGGTTTGAATCCCAGTCCAGCAAGAAATTGCCATCCTGGTGTTTCACAGGCAGGGAGATTCACTAACGTGTGTGCCGTCCATCGGACGGACGTCAAATTGGGCATGCCGTCTGCTTGCATTTGTTGGTGAACGTGAAAGATCCCATGGTGCCCTTCACGGAGAGTAGAATAGATCGCCGCATCCTGAACAAATTCCAAATTCCTGCTCTGACGTACAGCAGACGCTGCATCAGCGGAACAGCTGCGCCCCCAGCAAAGGTTGCTACTCACAGCCATGTACTGCACATGAAAGAAGATGATCCTATATAAAAGGTCTATCACATATTGGAAATTAAGCATACGTGAGCAGATTGGTGGACAAGACTTAGAACACTGCCCAAAACAGCAGCAAGTTGGTAAAACGAATAGGTCACACACACACACACACACACACACACACACACACACACACACACACACACACACACACACACACACACACACACACACACACACACACACACACACACACACACACACACAGTCAAAAAGTAACTCGTTTGAAGAAAGATTTAAATCTGAGAAGTTGAAGTCATGGTTTCTTTTGATGCGTTTTCATTCCATAATGTTCCGCTTGACTCCTCACAAAGACAGTCCCAGGTGGCATCAATGCCCATGTCCTGAAATCCTGTCTTGCTTCTCCTCTAACTGTACTATTCAGCCTGTCCTCCTCTGGCTGCCTCCCATTTGCCTGAAAGTCAGAGCATCATTACTGTCCACAATAAGGGTGCAAAAATCATTGTCTTAACTACAAGCCCATGAGCTTCCTTCCAATTAAAAGCAATGTCATGGCATCCAACCATCCATCATTGGAGCTGACAACAAGGCTTTCCCTCCTTTCAAACAGCCTGATCTTTGACCATCAGTTTAGATTCTGGCTGAGTCACTAATCTCTTGACCTACAACATCTCTCAGCAATGGTTGGAGGAACTAAATTTGAATCAAGAGGTCAAGACCATCTCTTTGGACATGTCCCAGGCATTCAACATAATCAGGCATCCTGGTTTTCTCTTCAAGCTCGCTCTGTGGAGCATACAAGGTGGCTTCATACCAAAATTTATGACTTCCTCCATTCATGCAGTCAAGGTGTTGCTATAAATGGAACCCTCTCCTCCCCTCTCCTCGTGAAGGTTCGAGTTCCCTCTGGCAGTTGGTTGGGTTCAGTCTTGTTCCTCATCAACATAAACAACTTATCTGATGATCTGGAAACTATCTCTTCCTTTTTGGCAGATGATTCTCGTGCAGTACCCCCATTGTACTGATGGGCAGACTCTTTGCTGATGTGAACCTGATCAAATGCTGGTCTGAAAAATAGCACATGTTATGCAATCCTGGTAAATCTCACAGTATCACTCCATCACTCCATAAGGATTGTCCAATGAACCCACCAATCTATTTCTTTGGTCAACCATGACAAAAGGTTTCATAGCATCACAATCAATCATGACCTTTCTGAGCAAAGATGGCTTGCAAAGCCAGCTGCAGACTGGGAATCCTCTGTCCTTCAAGTCATTCCTTTAAAAATCAGAATAGAACTACTCACAGCTAAGCAACAATGCCTTTGTTCGTAGTTCAATGGAGTCCTCTCTTCACTGTTGGTTGGTGCCCCAGCATAATATATGGCCTTCCTGGATTACCTGCAATTTCAAACTCTCAACATATTGGCATTTCCACTGATGAAGACGAAGCACAAGGCTTGTTGCCGTCACATATCTTTGAAAGGTCAGTGTCCTCTGTTTCTAATCAACTCTCCTTTGGTCTCCTTCCTCTGTTCTCTCAGCACTCCAACCACCCCCACACCAACCCCCACTAGCTTATCCAGGACATATACATTTTTCCAGCTACCCCTTTCGTTAAACTCACCAAATCCATTCTCACCACACACCTCAACTCTTATATATTTCTTTTCTCTGATTTGTGGAACCGCCTTCTACAGACTGTTCTATCAAATGCTTCCATTCAGGGCTTCAATCAGGCAGAGCACCAGCAACTCATGTAATCCCAGAATCCCAACCCACAATCTTTTGTATCCATTTTGAAAGGTGGATAGAAATGCCTGGAGAAGGCAAACAAAGTGTGCATGATTAATTGCATCAAGAAGATGGCAGGAGGCCATGTCCGCATTGAAAAATCACCTGTGTGGATGAACTCATCCATCGTGATCGAAGCACGACATTAAATGACATTGGCATCTACTATGGGGTTATCAAATGGGCATGGAATGGACATGTACCGTGTACATGATTGTCTCTGACTAACTTAACTTCAACAAGGTGTCATGCGGGTGGGTGACCAAAATTCTCAAAGATGTGGAAAAGGCCCAGGGTTTGGAAAGCACTACAACCTCAGTCCAACACTGTACTTCCATAATGAAGAAACAACTGAATGTCTCATATTGTGACTGGGGGAGGATACATAGACGTTCCAACATGGGAGGATACATAGACGTTTTGGAGATGGTGGAAGCATCCAACATCTCCAAAAAAGAAGTTTAGGGTCATGCAAGTCTATTTGCAAAATTACACTGATGGTGTACTGGAACATCAACAGTCACCTTTTCATTTAGTTTGAAGAATAGACTGTGACCAGTGCAATGTACTGTGACCAGATCCACCAATTGGGAAATGAGATTCTCAGACATCATCTCGGTCTCCTGTCCCAGCATATGTTTCTGCAGCTGAACAATGCTCGACCTCAAACCACTTGCATGACAAGATAGCATCACCAAACTTAAGTGTGAGGTTGTCCCACACCCGCCGTACGGCCTAGAATTTGTCCCATCTGTTTGGCCCGGGTTGGGTCCCTGAAGGAGGCTCAACATGAGAAGTACTTCAAACAGCATGAGAATGTCAAGAAGGCTGCTTGAGTGTCAGGTCAGGTATGGGAGCATGTGCCAGAACAGCGCGTCGCTGCGTCCACTTTCCGCCGGTACTCCAGGGGCCTCCGTCTGGCCATCCCCCAGGCAGATGCCAGGCCCATCCCCATCTCCTTGAGATGATGGTCAACCTGTTGCAACCATGAGGCACGTGGTCGGCCCACTGGCCTCCTCCACTCATGAGACTCCCTCGCTGAGAGAATCTGGTGAGCAGGATCAGCGTCAGGAAAACGAGCCACATGTCCATACAGCCGCAACTGACGCTCACGGACTATGCAGGTAACAAATCTCATCCGAGTCTCTCTCAGCAACCGCTCGTTGGACACAAAATCCGACCAGCGATAGCCAAGGATTCTCCGAAGAGACCTGGTACCAAAGGAATTAAGTCTCCGTGTCCGATCCTTGGTCAGAGTCCAAGTCTCGCACCCATAGAGCAAGACTGGAAGTACCAAGGACCTGAAGACTCGGACTTTCGTCCTCCCGCACAGGTACCGGCAGCGCCACACCCCATGATCCAGTGAATCCATGACTCCCCAGGCCCGACCCAGACGTCTATTGACCTCTGACTCGCAGCCAGCAGAGACATGAATATCACTGCCAAGGTAAGTGAATCTCTCCACAACCTCAACATCCTCACCACAAACAGACATAGACAGGACAGCAGCATCCAAGATGTCACTGAAAGCCTGGATCTTAGTTTTGACCCAAGAAACCCGTAATCCCAACGGCTCCGACTCCTCATTCAGCACCTCGAGGGCCCCCAAGAGGATGTCTAAAGTCTCCGCAAAGATGACTGCATTATCTGCAAAGTCAAGGTCCGAGATCTTGACATTCCCAAACGATGCACCGCAACTTGATCTCTCCGACATCCTCCCTAAAATCCAGTCCATACAAGTGCTGAAAAGTGTGGGGGCAAGTACACATCCCTGACGAACTCCAGTAACAACTGGAAATAAGTCAGAGATGGTACCACCACACTTCACAGCACTCTCAGTACCAGAGTAGAGTTCAGACATCAGATCGATCAGTTTTGGTGGCACCCCACGAAGACCAGGAATCCTCCAGAGGACATCCCGATTCACTGAATCGAACGCTTTACAGAGATCAACATAGGCTGCAAGCAGCCCCTGCCCAAACTCTCATCTGCGTTCGGTGAGGACACGAAGTGCAAGGATACGGTCAATCGTTGACCTCTTTGATGTAAAGCCTGACTGCTCTGGACGCTGGTGCTCAAGCAGATGGTGGCGAACCCTATCAAGAATTATCCGAGCAAAGACCTTGCCAGGCACTGAGAGCAGCGTCACCCCTCGGTAGTTGTTGCAGTCTTGGCGATCACCCTTCCCTTTCCAGAGAGGGACAACAAGGCCCCTCTTCCAGTCAGTTGGGATGATGCCTGTGTTCCAGGCAGAGCACAAAACTGCATGCAACGACACGAGTGCAGCATTTCCACCAGCCTTGAGAAGTTCGGCATGGATGCCACAGATCCCTGGAGCTTTGCCCCGTTTCAACTGGTTCACCGCAGCCCGTGTTTCCACAAGCAAAGGTGGACCACAGTTGATTCGAGGGTCAGCAACAGGAATTGTAACACCCTTGACGTCCAACTCGACAGCTGGGGGATCAGCCTGGTACAACCGCTCAAAGTAACCGGCCCAGCGGGCCTTCACTTCAGACTCCTCTGTCAAGAGCCTACCACTCTCTGCTCGAACTGCAGTGCTCCGAGGGATGGGCTTGGATGAACGTAATGCGCGAATTCCCCTGTAAGCGGGACGAGAATCACCTGTCCACAGGTGATGCTCTACCCCCTCACAGATTCCTCGCACATAGGCCTCCTTGTCCACCCTCAGTGCACGTACAGTTTTACGCCTCAGCTCCCTGAACAGCTCAGCTCTGCCATTCAGCCTGGCCCTGCGACTCTGGTCAATGGTATCCAGTGTCCCTTGAGAGACAAAATTCTTCTTTGCCCTGCGGTGAGCTCCAAGGCATCCACCGGCAACATCAAGGACGGTGGTCTTGAAGGCGCTCCACAACTCTTCAGGACCCACCAGAGCACCCAGACCCCCCAAGTGTCCACTCAGCCTGTTCACAAACTCCTCAGCTACTCTCTCATCCCTGAGCTTGGCAACATCCAGCCTCGGCTGGGATGGTACCATTCTCCAGGATTTAAGGTGCAGCTTTAGAGTTGCTACAACCAGCCTGTGGTCAGTATTGAGGAACTGAGCACTCCGGTAGACCCTGCAGTTCTGGATCATCCTCCAACGACCGTCAATGAGGACATGGTCAATCTCCTTTGCCACACCGCCAGCGTTGGAATACCAAGTCCAGCGATGAGCTTGTGGGCGCTGAAACCATGAACCAGCCACCCTAAGTCCATGACTTCTTGCAAAGTCAAGGAACTTAGTGCTATTCTGGTTCATAGTTCCTGACCCATGGGGACCAACACACACCTCATAACCATCCCTATCAGTTCCAGTCGATGCATTGAAATCCCCCAAGACTAGAAGTGTATCTCGTCTGGGGCACTGATCAACCACAGACTCGAGCGTGGCGTAGAATGCATCCTTCACGGTGAGATCACTCGCCTCAGTCGGAGCATAAACAGAGACCAGGGAAATGACACCGAAGGAGTGACGAATCCTTAATCTCATAATACGCTCGTTGACCGGTGTTACCTCAATTATCATTGGGGTCAGCTTATTGGACACAGCTACAGCAACTCCTTGGGTATGGTAACCATCAGAGCGACCAGACCAATAGTCGGTGTAACCACCCACCATTATCTCGCCGCAATCCGGTCTCCGAACCTCAGAGAGAGCTGCAATCCCGATGTCCAAACGCTTGAGCTCACATGATAACAGAGACAGGTGATCATCCTCTCTTAGGGATAGGACATTCCAGGCACCCACCCGAAGGGACTGCCTCAGGTTAACCCAAGGAGACCGCCGTCTGGTGGACGACACCTCAGCACCACTCCGACACACTCTCCCGCAATCTGACCCAGGGATGTTACCCCGTGGTTTCCCTCCTATCATCAAAGATTGGGGGTCCCGAAGGCTTTGCCCCAATCCCGTCATCCGGTGAGCTGCCCTGCGAAGGGAAGCTGCACAGGAGGTATTCCCACGGAGTGGGTTGCTTGAGTTTGCTGCACACAAACTCAAAATAGTTATATGCTGTAGAGATCAGGAAGCTGACTTTGATCTGAGACAAATGCATCTCCCTCCTCAAGTATTAAGCTGAAAAAAGACCAGCAGTATGTATCACTATGGGCTCAATAAAGTGCTGTGGTAAACAAAGTGGCCTAATCTTTCGATATTATGCACATGTGTTGTATATATATATATATATATATATATATATATATATATATATATATATATATATATATATATACAATACATATATGCACATATACATATATACATATATACATATATAGAAGCACGGTTCATATGCTTACACAATGTGTAAGCATATGAACCGTGTTTCCCTATTGTCCTGGGTCACTCACCTGCATTTGATTTTTAATTTAATTATTTTAATTTCTTTTTTAAATTTATTGATATTTTCATTTACAGATGCTTTCCGAAGGTTCTGTGATTTTTCCTGGTATATCAGCTTCTATATCCGGTGGCACAAAATTACTGTACTTCCCCATTGTCTTGGGTCACTCACCTGCATTATTTATCATTTTCATTTATTTATTTATATTTTCATTTATCGATGTTGTCCGACGATTCTGTGCTTTTTTTTTCCGTTGTACTGGCTTCAATGTCCACCAGCAAACAAAATGTCAGCTTTCTACGTCACCCGGAACATCCTGATCTTCAATATCAGTCAGTCAGTCAGTGGTTAGAAAGAGCTATATATTTATTACTCATGGTGTGCGCTTACACATTGTGTAAGCAGATGAAGGGTGTTTCCTAATTGCCTCAAGTCGCTCACCTGCTTTTGATTTTTCATCGATTTATTTTCCTTTTTTTCATTTATATTTTCATTTTACAGATGCTTTCCGACGGTTCTGAAAATTTTTCCTGGTGTATCGGCTTTGATGTCTGTCAGCACACAAAATTACCGTGCTTCTCCATTGTCATGGGTCGCTCACCTCATATATTTTATTATATATGTATATATTATATAATACATATATGTATGTATGTATGTATGTGTGTATATATATATATATATATATATATATATATATATATATATATATATATATATATATATATATATATATATATATATATACATACATACATATATATATTTGTAAAATCATCTGGATCTGGATGTTTGGATCTGAAAAAATAAAATTATATATAACATATATATACATATATTATATATATATATTCAGTGTATATATACATATATATATATATATATATATATATATATATATATATATATATATATACATATGTATTCAGTGTATATATACATATATATATATATATATATATATATATATATATATATATGTATTCAGTGTATATATACATACATATATATATATATACATATATATATATATATATATGTATTCAGTGTATATATACATACATACATATATATATATATATATATATATATATATATATATATATTACGGCTGTGGAAATTCGCAATACACCATAAAGGTTCCTTAGATCAGTTATGATGCTAAGTTTATGTGCAGATAGTTCCCCACCGATGTTTAAAGGGTATTCGTCTGATCCATCGGGCTGCAACGCTTTGAGATAGCCGTTTTTCTTTTCTATCGTTATTTTGAGCCACCATTGCAACAAACCTCCACACAAACAACCGCCACCACCAACTACGCCACAACGCTAACCACGCCCACACCACCCCCACAACCACCACCACCACCAACGTCGCTCTCAACAACCGCTTCCGAATGGCAGAACAAAAAGCACTCGTGAAGCCTGTGGGGTTTGTTTCCTGCCTGATTCTCCCACCTGTTCTTCCCCGCGCTCGGTGTGGGGGAGGTGCGATCTGAGCGGGGGTCAAAGGTCATGTGAAAGAGGGGTCTGATTTTGGGGGAATAATTCCCTGGCCCCGAGCCAAAACTGACTTCTGCCCTTCAGTCTTTTGCTTGTTTGGTCATGGGTCGTGGAAGCACCAGCGGCAACGCCGGAGAGAGCTTGCTGACCACGCCAGGGGCCCGAGGTCAGGCGCGGCTACGCAAGGCCGTGGGGAGTCGACGTCGCGACCTGCCCACCGTCGCGCCACGAGGGCGCGGGTAAGACCCTTCAGTCTCACGGGACCTGTTCGGTCCTCCAGGTCCCGTGCCATAAAGGTTTACGAACCCCGTCTACCTCCCTGCCTATGGGGAGGGTTTTTCTTTGTTTTTGTATGCATGCTGTGGCGCCGTGTCCTGCCAAGTAGAAAATGTGTAAGTAACTGTGCATGTAAATTGATCCTTGCTTATAGTCGGTCATATTGCTTTTGTTTTCTATTTCTTGCTTGTATATTGCATGACTGCCTTGCTTGTGTTGTGTGTGCAAAATGTGCTTTTAATAAATGTCCTTGTGTGAAATGTATCCCGTTCGTCATCTTTTTCCCTTTTGAAAGTGCCATCTTGAATCGCGGAATAAATTAGTGGAGGGTTTTGAACGCCCGGTAAACAGAATCACATCCGTTGAGGTCGGCGATAACACCGCTCGGTTATCACTGTAGCACGGAACGGACCGCTTAAGCGGTTCGTGTCCTAGGCCGACCTGCGGCGAGGTATGATCGCCTGGTCGACTACTCGCGCAGGTACTTAGGTAGGTCGAATTTGGCGAGCGATCCGAGCGATTGCAGAACAAAAAAACATCCTGCGCGGGTGGGCAATTGGCATGATCGTGGTGAGGTTAATCCCCCACCCGTGACTGGCTCCTGGCGGTAGTTCCAGGAGGGTCACGACTCAATTATCCGTCCGGTGGGCGATGCGGTTGCGATTGGAGTTACGCAATCGCTCGCACGCCAGGCGGGCCAGAATTCGTAACAACATGTATATATATATATATATATATATATATATATATATATATATATATATATATATATATATATATATATATATATATATATATATATATATATTTGTAAAATCCTGTTAAGACAAACAGATTTTCATTGTGGACAATTTCAATACCGGACTTAACAGGTTCTGAGTAATTAATGGGATGTTTTTTTTTTAACATGACAAGTCACAGTAAACTTCTCTTCGTGTGGTCACTACTTTCAAGAAAGCATTCAGAACACACAAAAATTTATGAAAAAGCAGATTCACAACCTGTATGGCAACACTATCCCAGCAAGCAGTACGAGACCATAGCAAATATGGATTGTATACTCACATGAACATCGGGAATACCACTGCTTTACGTGCACAGTGAAATAATAATCCGATCTGAAATACCATACTCTCTGTTATAAAGTGTTGGTTCTGCCAAAGCAGTTTATTGGCCTAGAGTCATGCTGGGCAGTTTCCACACTTCTCCCCACAGTAGTTAGGACAGGTAATTGGAATTTGGTCATGATGCCGGCGACAGCTCCCTTAATCTTCACAGAGGACACCATCAGATACTTAACGTCCACCAACTAACGCCAACAAATGGGACACCCGGCTTAACGTCCATCCGAGGGATGGCACACACATTGATGAATCACCCTGACCATGAAACACTAGGATGACAGTTTATAGCTGGGCCGAGGAGATTGAAACCCAGGCTCGACAGCTTAGAGGGGAGTGTACATACCTCTAGGTCTAGGCCATCCTGCCAGCCTGAAATAATAATACACTCAATCAAGTGTACAGTAGAGGTAAACAAAATTCATAAACTGCTGTGAAGTAAGATATGGAGGATATACTTAGTTAATGCACTTCATGGCACCTGATTAGCACTCAACACCTAAAGCATAAAGGTGTAGGCCTTAAAGGAATGCAAAATACATTAAAATGAAATGCAAAATCTCATTAAAAGAGATTCTCTTCGGAACAAATAATGATGGAGATAAAAATGGAGCTACAGAGTGGCACAATAGTACCTCCATGAAATTGCCAAAGTGTCAGGAAACCCGTGCGTTACCTTGAAAACATGGCATGGATTGCAGCCCGTACAATCGACAAACATGAAGTAATACTGGCAAATGCAAGCAAAGAGTAAAGGCAAGATTAGAATTGGCACAGCCAGGAAGTGTTAGGGACACATCTGAATGAACAGTGCCGAATGCAATTCAGTCGAACACTATTCGGCCAAACACTGTTCATCTCCTCGATTTTGATTTGACCACACTACTGAACATAAGGAGCAGTTTATCAAGATTCGTCTTCAAGCAGAGGTCCTTAACCTTTTTTTTTTCTTCCGCGGACCACATGAGAATTGTTGAGGGTCTCAGCGGACCACTTGAGAAACTATTTTTCGTCCTTTTCCAAATCAAAGCACAAAACTCATATTTTTAATATCAGTTGTGGATGTGTCTGCGTTCAGCATTCATCCTGCTTTGATGTTGCACAGGTACGTAGTGGCAAATGGCATCAGAAAACGCACTGCTTTGGCTGCAAGTTCTCGGTGGTGTCAAGTTCTTTGAATCCAGAACTCAAATTGGGAATGTCTTAATTTATGACCTGAATGGTTTGTCGCAAGAAAGCTCCAACAAGCACTCTCATGCCTTATTGGAGAAACCAGAGGGCAGCTCACTGATTTCAATCATGAAATAATTGCGTATTCAGTCGTTTGGCTCGGCTTCTACTGGAAATGAATCGTCAAATTGTTTCTTGAGAGCAACAAGATGTTCTTCGATGTCATTTTTTTGTTTTCAAGAACCAGTTCATTTTGCAGGGCCAAGTGCAGATATCCTAGATTGTTCCGCAACCTTTCTGCGGACCACCTCAATGGAGCTCGTGGACCAATGGTGGTCCACGGACCACAGTTTGAGAATCTCTGCCTTAAAGGGACTATATTGTCTGATATTTTGAACATCCACTTCCAAATTTGGATTACGATTGTTCCTGTTGGAAGTTTATATCGTTAGGTAATTTTTTTTTTTTGGTCATGTTTATTTTGGGATGCAAGGCTCCAAAGGAGAATGGAGAAGGAGGTTGGAAGATAAGAAAACCACTTTTATTACTTGCTTTACAAGCTGCAAAGTGCATCGTGATGTGATTTCTTCAATTCCAATCAAAACACCATGCAGTGATGAGTGAAGCAATGGAATGTAAACTGTGGAGTAAAATACAATGGAGTGAAGCTGTGTATGAATGAATCACCTGATTTTATGAGGATATTCTTCCATGTAAAAAGCAGAGCAAAATAATTATTTTTAACAGGCAATTAAACGTTTACATGTTTGATTTTAGGGTGTCCAAATGTGCAATAAGTACAAGCACTAACTCACAGCACTAACATTTTTAGGTAAATTGTGTAAGATGTATGGAAAAAGAAAATGCTCAGAGCCCTACTTTTTATATTTACAGCAGGATAAATGATCGTTGCTGAGCAAGCAATATGAGGACAAGCAAAAGCGTGTCGGTCGCTTAATGAGATGGCAACGCAAGCATCCACTTTTATATCTTCAACACGAGCTTCGACTTATCTGCATGTTGTTTTGCTTTGGCAGAGCAATAGCTGAGTTATTACTCAAAAGAGACAAGGGGTAATTTACATGCTACAAACTTTCGAGCTCAACCTTCCTCCACTTTATGTTTCATACCACACATTCCCATTTCCCGATCCTTCCATCTTCCCCCAAACTCCTCTTCCTTTCTCTTTGTCCTCTTTCTCTGAAACTTCCCTCCTCTACCTTCCCACCCCTGCCTCATGCCCCAGTTCACCATATTCCTTAATTTTATCATTTCTCAATTGATCCTCTATCTCCTCCCTTCTTGCTCATATACATAACATGAAGGTGACCACATAAGGACAAATCATGGAATTTGTTTTCGAGGCGAAATGTTTGAGAAGGTGGGGGCACATGTATCTCAAACTCTCTCAAGGCACTCGACAACAGTTGCTAACTTGGAGGATTATAATTAAAGTTACCTGAGCACATAATATGAAGTTGCAACAAGGCAGAGAGCATCATGCTTGGAATTTTCTTTCACTTTGAGTGAGTATTCGGCATTACACTGCGTGACAGTCTTGAGATTTTGAATGTCACAGCTGAGTTTGTACTCAAAAATAATTTTCTGGGTGATTAAGGTTTTGGAGATGAATATTACTGGAGGACTACGAAATAAAAGGGAGTTCCATCACGTTCTGTGGTCAAGCAAAAACACAAGTGATAATAGCTGCCAGTATGCATATCAATGAGCCTTTCAGCCTACTGCTCTGCATTTGGGGTATGCAGCTGTCACTGTCAAAATATAGAAATGCCTTAGATACAGTGAAAATATGTACAGAGATTGCACCAAAATGCCGGTAAGATGTAGGTCCAGTTAAATTTATTTGTGGTTACCTTCCACATGATCACGTCGACCCAGCTATAAATCGTTACCCTGGTGATGCATCGATGTGTGTGCGGTCCATCCCTCGGCAACAAGTCAAGCCGGAGGAGCCATCTGCCACAGACCCGGATCAACAATGGTACTTGAGGAGCACAGGCTAGGGGCCTTTCATCTTGGGGAGACCCTGAAACTTTACCTATATTTGCCATTACTTTTACTCATCATTTATCAGTTATCACCTTACTGACATGGTTGAAGTATGTTATAGTAACTCTAAGCCAGTGATATTTCCTAGAAATATCTTCATGTTGTTTTGGAATTGTATGAAAAAGTACGAAAATAAAATTTAATTCTGTGCATCTGCCAATAACTACAGAGTGACAACGCTACCTGCAAATGTGCAGGTAGCGTTGTAGCTCTGCAAGGGGAGAGAGGCATGCAGATCTGCCAATCAAGAAATTTGGCTTCTATTTGAAACCAGCAAAGGTACCTGGTATTGCCGGGCAATGTACGGCCCCTCCTCCCACCCTTCCGCTCCCTCCTCCATCCCTTCCCCTCCCTCCTCCTTCATCCAGACTCCAGTTTAACTTCTATCTGAAGGACAGCACACACATTGTTTAATCACCCTGCCTGTAAAACACTGGGATGACAGGTTATAGCTGGGTTGAGATTCAAACCCAGGATAGACAGCTTAGAGGGAGTGCGCGTGCCTCTCAGCCATCCTGCCGTGGAGTGGCAATGCATTACTTTGTAGGCATTGAAAACATTTTTTTTTAATTCTCTCTTGAACTCGTATTTTGCTTTTCTCACTCTAATCCTCTAATTTATTTTGCCTTCCAAACTCCAGGGATTTTCACGCCCACTGCCCGCGCCGTGGGAGCTTTTGCCTGCTTTATAATTATTTTTGTTGCACTCGATGAAGTTACACTTCGGACATAATCCTTAATCTTTTATTCACTCAATATAATTGTTAGAACAGTAGAAAAGGTGAAGTTCAATGCTTTGGCAATTTCACATGTTCTTGTGTAAATATGGAGAAGATGGAAGCATCGCCTTCCTGAAATAAATACACTTATATGCTTAGTCATAATAAATCAGTAATTTCTTAACTTTTTCAGATTTCACCCTAGATTTCGATAATTCACTTCTCTAGATTTCACTCGAGTCCACGGGATCCGATCCTCAAATACAATATCATATTTCAATTACATACTTTCATTAGTCTGTGAGAGTACTGAGTAGATCATGTTTCCAAGGCAAGGCATTTTTAGTAGATCGAATCAAAATGGCGACGAAGACTCCTGTGAAGTTGAGTTGACCAAGGCTTCTGCCTTTCAGGAAGGTAAGCCGTTAATTATCTTCAAAATGGGTGTTTTAATTAACACAAACACCCAATTTTCATTCATGCATTCCCTTGGAGTTCCCTTAATATTCATGCAAAGTTTGTGGCTGCTTCGTTTCATGGTTTTGGAGTTAAGGATCACACACACACACACACACACACACACACACACACACACACACACACACACACACACACACACACACACACACACACACACACACACACACACACACACACACACAAACACACACACACACACACACACACACACACACACACACACACACACACACACTTTCATATATTATTATAGATTGGGATTCTGTTGGTTAATGTCAGGGGGGAGGGGAGGGAGGGGAGGGCTTTACAGATTCAGTGCCCGTGCAGGGTCCTCGGCTGTCCTCGTCTGGCCCTGGGTCTGCCAGCACAGGTTGTTGGTGAAGGTTAAAGATCGCACCGTATCTTTCACAGAGTAGGTGAGTTATCAATGGCACACTGAGTAAAACTAAATTCCTTCCACCCTGAGTCGAACATCGGCCCGGCCAGCCAGTTCATCAAAGACTTGGGCCAAAAACTCCCGAACAACCCCATAAGAAACTTTCTCATCCAAACTCTCTCTTCCTCATATGTGGCGACTTCAATTGTCATCACGCCAGTTGGCTAGGTGTGGGTACCTCTCTCACCTACAGAAAGCAAAAGCTTTCTGCGACTTATTGGGACTGACTCAATCGGTCAACTTCCCGACCCGGATCTCAACCAATGGTACTCCATCTCTTCTGGATCTGATTTTGACAAATTTCCCTGACAATATCTGCTGCTCTTCCTTCGCTCCAATTGGTTCTTCTGACCACGTCCTTGTTAAAGTGGACATCTCTCTGGCTGTTATCAGAGAACCACCTCACCGCCGTCGAGTCTGGCATTTCACTCAAGACGACTGGCAGGGTCTCCGAGCAGCCATCAAACTTACAGACTGGTCTCCTATCACTACTTTCTCAAACATCAACTCATCCTGGGAATTCTTTCAAAGAAACTTGCTCTCCCTCATGCACAGATTTATCCCCTCTCGTGTTCAGTTATCCTACCCTTCCTCCCGCCCTTGGTTTACTGAAGCTTGTGGCGAGGCAGCTGTCCTGAAACAACTTGCCTTTGCCCTCAGTTGGGTTTGCTTTCCATGAGGCAATCTCAGTTCTTTCCACAAAGCTCGGAACAAGTGTGTATCTACCCTCAGGAGAGGCAGAAAACAACATCTTTCTCATCTCAAGTCTGAACTCTCAAACCTCTCTCCCTCCTCAAAATCCTGGTGGCGTTTAATCAAATCTGTTTCTGGTGTATGTTCCCCCTCCATCCCCTCCCTTACCTCAAATGGCCGCACTGCTGATTCCACATGTGATAAAGCTGAATGTCTAAACTCGGTGTTTGCAGCTAAATCTTGTGTCCTAAACCCATCTCTATCTCTACCCACTTTACCCAGTCGCACCCAACTGTCCCTGGACTCTGTATCTTTTTCTTCTGACAAGGTGGAGAGCTTGCTTTCAAACCTCGAGTCAGATTCTGCAACCGGTCCAGACGGCATCAGCCCACATGTCCTCAAAGCCTGCTCTTCTGCTCTTGCTCACCCTCTCTCTGTTCTATTCACCCTCTCATTTGCCAAAGGTCATCTGCCATCTGCTTGGAAATCTGCTAACATCACTGCCATGCATAAAAAAGGTGCAAAAACAGATCCCTGTAACTACAGACCAATCAGCCTTCTCCCAATCATCAGCAAGGTTATGGAATCCATCATCGCTTCAGACATGAAATCCTTCCTCTTCTCCAATGGCTTGATTTCCAATCATCAATCTGGTTTCAGACCAGGTCACTCTACCCTGGATATGCTACTTCTGCTCTCCCATCAATGGATGGAGGTCCTCAATGCCAGACAGGAAATCCGAGCTGTATCCCTGGACATATCACGTGCTTTTGACACAGTCTGGCACCCTGCACTACTCACCAAACTCTCTTGCCATGGTATTCAAGGCCATCTCCACTCATGGCTCGCAGACTTCCTCTCCTGTCGCAGTCAACGTGTGGCCCTAAATGGAGTTCTTTCATCCCCTCTTCCTGTGCAGGCTGGAATTCCTCAAGGTAGCGTTCTGGGCCCTGTTCTTTTTCTGGTTTTCATCAATGATCTCTCAGACTCTCTGGAAAATCTTCTATTTCTCTTTGCCGACGACTCCACCCTCTGCCGTACCATCTGTCATCCCTCAGACCGGCAAGCAGCAGCTTCTTCGCTCACTGCAGATCTGGATAAAATCACAAACTGGTCCAACATATGGAACATGTCTTTCAATGCAGACAAATCTCACACTCTCACTATGTCTCTTCGAAAGGACCGTTTAGAACCCCCCCCCCCATCCACTTTCTCAACAATCCTCTGGAAGAAGTCTTTGCTTTCAAGCTTCTGGGTCTCACTATCTGCCATGACCTTTCCTGGGAAAGTCACATTTCCAACCTCGCCTCAAAAGCCAGTCGCCGACTGGGAATCCTCCGTCGTGCAAAGTCTCGGCCCTCTTGAGCTCCTGACCACTTACAAAGCTTTTGTCCGTAGCCTGATGGAGTACTGCTCTCCCCTCTGGGCTGGTGCTCCTACCTCCCACCTTTCTCAGCTTCACGCTGTCGAAACCAGGGCATTTAAGATCATCGGCATCTCCCGCAATGAAGCTGAGTCTTTGGGCCTCTCACTCAATCACGAACAGGTTGGTCGGTGGTCTTTCTGTCTTCTACCGACTCCTCTCCAGCCTTGCCCCCCCCCCTGCTCTCTCTGCGATTTGTCCCCACCACATTTCCACAGGGCGCTCAAGGTCCGCCAACAACCCCCTTCTGGTAAAACTACCAAAATCACGAATCACTGCTCATCTTCACTCTTTCATTCCTCTTTTTTCCCGCCTTTGGAATAAACTTCCTCACTCTATTATTTCCCATTCTTCCCTCCAGGCTTTCAAAACAGCTGTTCACCACCACCTCTTATCTTCCCCCATCCAAATCCTCGATCTTTTCTACCCCCGATAATCCACCCAAGCCCACTCCCTTCAATTCCCCTGCTTTCCTTCCTGAAAGTCCCTGTAATGTCCATCTTCTCTTCGCCATGTTCCCCGTCCCATCCCCATCCCTCTCCCTTCCACAGTTCACCTAATGTGTCTGTTCCCCACTATTTTGTCCCTTCCACTCCCGCCCCTCTTGTCTCATGCCTCCTTGCTGTGAGTTGTGTGTTAGCTCTCATACGAGCCTCGACCAAGGTATACAAAAAAAAAAAAAAGAAAGTCGGAATAACCACGCATAGTAAAAGAAGTTGAGATTCCAAAGTACCGTGTCTTACATCTTTTAATTTACAAGACACCCCATTAAAACCCAGGGCATGGCTCTGCTTCCGTGTGTTCAGCAGCAACAAGCATGTCCGCCAGCTCAATCGGTGAAGTGAAACTTTTGAGCATTTATTTGACTGCTGTTTGAGTCCAACACGGCAGATTGGTTAACGGCATGAAGCAGTTTATAGATTGAAAAATTGCAAATTCCTGCACAAGGCAACTGCCAGAATCACTCTTCATCTTTGCCATTGCATAACTGTCAAACCATTGCATGCGATGTCAGATCTTTCGCTGATAATAGACAGACTCACTTAAAACTTATGAGTTCAGTCGGTGACAAGAACAAGCCAATTAGATTTTAGTTAAGGTCTGGATACAGATCCGGTCTATCAGTGGGATACAAAACGTGAACCGTTTAGCCCGGCGGAGGGAGGAATACATTTCACTGAGTGTCGCTCTATTTTTTTCTGCACAAGTGGTCAATATTTGGAATTTTGTTTTCTTCTGTATCACCATTAATTTAACAAGAGTTTCACAACATGTCTTCTTTGTTTAAACTTTTTTATATGGATGCATCCAAGCAACCTGATGGTAAATTGCAAGATAAACCGCTTGATATAATGAGCTAATTTTGACTGTAGATGGCAGTATCGTACTGTAAACTGCTTGGTGAGATGCGCGAAGGTGCTGGAACGTTCTCAGACGAAACCTCCAGTATGGACTAGAAACCCATTTGCTGGAAGGCATGAGATTGTTCTGTGATACTATATAAACCCACGAGAGGGAGGTGCAGAGAGACGGGTGACATGTGACAAGATGTGTGTTTTGATGATTCTGTGCTCGATTTAACTCTGATGAGTGAACGAGGTGTTAATGTCCAGAGTGGTTGTTAATGTGTGGAGCTGATTATAATGAGGTTGATTAAAACTCATTAAGCTTGTGTACTTGGAAAGAATTCCTTTGAGCTCTTGAGATCATCCTGGATTAGCCAGCGTACGAGAGAGAATACCGTGACAAGACTCAATGGTTCAACAGCCACGGTGGACGAGGTGAACATGCGTGAGTTGAGCTGCTGAACAGAGACACTGGGTGGAAACAACTCAACATGGGAATCATTTTTGGACATTGCATGTAATTGTGTACTTCCTCCTTTGACTTTGTATCTGTATATTTGAACTACAAGTTTCAAAAACGTTACACTGTTGATGTGGTCATTGTAATGTCACTCAGAAGTCATGGACACCAACTGACAAAGATCCATTCGAGTGGTAGCTGACCTGTACGTTTGTTTTTGACCCTGGATAGCATTCATTAGAGAACATGCTGGGTTTGGCACCACAAACAACATACATTGACCAAAGGGAAGGAAATCAAAAGGTGTGTGTACCACCCCACTCCCAACATTTTTGCAACCGTGACAGGATCTGTCAGTGGTAAAAGGCTTTACAGTGTCACAGAAACAGCAGACAAGGAAGACTACACGTAAGCCACGGCGCTGCAGTTGTGATCTGAGTTCAAATTGACCGCTCATCCACCTGCCATGGAGTTTGACAAGTGGATTGAGCGAGGCGAACGGCTTGGACTGAAGGGAGAGACACTAATGATGTTTGAGATCACCTTGACTTTTTCTTTTAAAAGTTACAAATGGCATTACAGAAAGTCGAAGTGTCTGGAATTCTGGCATATGGGGTTGTACTTCAAGGGATGCATGGTCAGATCATTATTTCTCAAGCAAGAACTTAAACTGGTTTGGAGTGACTCAATCACGTAACTGGGGAGAGAATTCCAGTTATTGATTCTCCTTACATAAAAAACACACTCAGATTTTTATCCGTAAATGAAGATTTTTCAGCTTGAGTAAATGATCTCTCATCCTGCTCGACTCACCGAGTGGATAACAACTTGTTATAATATACATTATCCAGTCATCAGAAGATATTGAGAATTTGGATAACCTCCGCTCTTTGTAGTCTGCATACAAGAGTGATTATCTTGAGTGCCTTCAATCTTACCGGATGTGTTCCAGTCGGCAGAGTTCTGGGACCAGTCTGGTTGCCCTCTGTTGTAATTTCTCAACAAGGAACGGTTCAGTCATTCAAACTATTGGGTCCCACTATCAACCGTGATCTTTCTTGGTCAAAGCACATTTCAAAGTTGGCCTCCAAAGCCAGCCACTGACTGGGCATTCTCCATCATTCAAAGTTCTTCCTTGGCACACCTGAATTCCTATCCACCGACAAGGCTTTTATCCACAGCTTGATGGAGTACTGCTCCCCCCTTTGGACTGGCATTACAGAATGCCACCCCTCCCCCAGGTCTCTGCAGGGCACACACAGTCCATCATCAACTGCTTTATGGTGAAACTACCTCAATCCAGGATCACTGCTCACCTCCACTCATTTGTTCCTCTTTTTTCCCACCTGTGGAATCAACTTCCACATCCTCTTCAATCTCATTCTTCCCTCCAGGTCTTCAAGATAGCTGTTCACCACCATCTCAGAGTTTCCCAATCCAAAACCATGCTCTTTCCTACCCTTGCTAAACCCCCCACACCCCCAACAAATCAGTCCTACTTCCAAATTTTCAGTTTTCCCTCCTGAGAGTTCCCTTCTGTATCCATCTTGTCCACAGCAGGAATCCTTTCCTGACCACCATTCCTCCCCACACCCATTGTTTGTCTGCCTTCCTCTGTCTTGACCTTCAGCTCTGCTGTTGGTGTTCTCCCCTCTCTTTCTGCTGTTCCTTTTGTCCTGTTGCATCCTGATCCATTCAGTGTACTAATACTAGCTCTTCCACGAGCCTCAACGATGTATACAAAAAATGGTGAATAGACTATTGCAGTATTCCAATGTTGGAGTACAATTGATTTGTACAGCAGAACAAGTCCCTTTCTGTATAGTGATGAGAATGCTCTTCTAATGATGCCGAGCTTGAAGTCGGCTCTCTTTGCAGCATAAGCTAGAATATAGCTGCTCTGTGATAACCAAAAGAGAAGCTTGTTTTTTTTTTCTTTCTACAAGAACGACGCTCATGGAAGTGCAAGGTTAAATTGACAGTGTGGTGGAGGGGCAACAATTGGGCAAAACCACCAGGGGAATAAAACAGTAAAGGAAGAGAGAGAAAGAAGGGGAGGAATCACTGAAATCAGCAAGTAATAGGGATAGGCTCGGAAGGGTTAATGGGGGCATATGAAGATCATGAGTGAGAATGACACAAGGTGGTGGTGCACCGTCTGCTTGTAGCCTCTGGTTCCATATATGGGAGAAGCAAGGAACAAATAGTTGAGATGTGCAGTCAGCCTGGATTTTGGAAGTTTACCAAGAAGGGGTTAATGGTGAATGCATTCATGCTGGAGTTACTGGGGAGGGTCAGTCGACTGAGAGGGCAATATTTGGCAAAGAGCCGGAAGAACTCCATAGTGAGGAAAATCTTCCTTATCTCTTTGTTGATGACTCCACCCTCTGCCGTACCATCTGTCATCCCTCAGACCGGCAAGCAGCAGCTTCTTCGCTCACTGCAGATCTGGATAAAATCACAAACTGGTCCAACACGTGGAACATGTCTTTCAATGCGGACAAATCTCACACTCGCACTATGTCTCTCCGAAAGGACCGTTTAACCCCCCCCCCTCCAATCCACTTTGTCAACAATCCTCTGGAAGAAGTCCTTTCTTTCAAGCTTCTGGGTCTCACTATCTGCCATGATCTTTCCTGGGAAAGCCACATTTCCAAGCTGGCCTCCAAAGCCAGTCGCCGACTGGGAACCCTCCATCGTGCAAAGTCCTTCCTCGGCCCACCTGAGCTCCTGACCACTTTCAAAGCTTTCGTCTGCAGCCTGATGGAGTACTGCTCTCCACTCATGAATGGTGCTCCTGCCTCCCATCTTTCTCGGCTTTACGTTGTGGAAACCAAGGCATTTCGGATCATTGGCATCTCCTGCAATGAGGCCGAGTCCTTGGGCCTCTCACTCTCTCACCGCAGGCGAGTCAGTGGTCTTTCTGTCTTCCACCATCTCCTCTCCAATCTTGCCCCCCCCCTGTTCTCTCTGCGATTTGTCCCCACCACATTTCCACAGGGCACTCAAGGTCTGCCAACAATCCCCTTCTGGTAAAACTACCAAAATCACAAATCGCTGCTCACCTTCACTCTTTCATTCCTCTTTTTCCCCACCTTTGGAATAAACCCCCTCACTCTATTCAATCCCATTCTTCCCTCCAGGCCTTCAAAACTGCTGTTCACCACCACCTCTTATTCTTGATCCTTGATCTTTTCTTGATCCTTGATCTTGATCTTTTCTACCCCCGCTAATCCACACCAAGCCCACCTCCTTCAACTTCCCTGCCTTCCTTCCTGAAAGTCCCTGTAATGTCCATCTTGTATACCCTGTGTTCCCCGCTCCATCCCTCTCCTTTCCACAGATCTCCTAATGTCTCTGTTCCCCACTGTTTTCTCCTTCCCACTCCCGCCCCTCTTGTCTCATGCCCCCCTTGCTGTGCGTTGTGCGTTAGCTCTCACACGAGCCTCGACAAGGTATAAAAAAACAAAAAAAACAGACCACCGACCTGCCTGCATTGTGAAAGCAACAGCCCTTGTACTTTGACCTCATTGTGGGAGATTCCAATAATTTTGAGAGCTATATATTCCACAGAATCCATGAGAGACAGATGTGATGCTGGGGTGCCAGCCTATATTGGAAAGCAGTAATCCATTGAGCTATGTACAAAGGCTTTGTCAACTGTGGGTGAGTAACTCTGATTTTCCATGGAAAGACTTGGATTGACTGAGGATGCCCAGTCTGTGGCAGGCTTTGGAGGCCAGCTTTGCTATACTATGTGGTTGGTCCAGGAAATGTCATGGCTGATGGTAAGACCCAGAAGTTCATGAGAATGAATGCCTTCCAGTGGCTGACCATTGCATTCATCCCTACGGTGTGTATGAACGACTGGTTTAATCATCCATAGTGGACTATGTTACATGGATCATCATTAAGGGAAGTTTCTAGCACTTCGACCACTTCATGGTTGCTGGAGTGCTGCAGCTTCAGTATCATTGTCCATAACTTTGAATCAGTAAAATCAAATCTAAAGTTGTTTGCCGATGATACCAAGCTATACAGAGAGATCACTAATGAAGACAATGAACAGTATCCGACCTAAAATGCTTCCTTGTGGAATACCACTTGTCCCATTGTGGATTTGAATGTTACTCTGTTTATGAACACTCTGTGAGTGTGCTGCTGAATAAGACTTGATCCATTTAAGCAGCTTTCCACCAAGCCCATTGGCTCGAGTTTGTGTATCAGGTGATAATGAGGGACACTATCAAATGCCTTTCTGTAATCTTGATATAATGAAGGCTGGAACCAGTATCCAATAACTGTGACCACTGCTCTAGAATTCCCAGAAGTTCAGTTGTGCAAGAACAACCACTCCTAAATCCATGCTGGTGATCACTAAGGAGATCACCTCTTCACAATTTAATGGTCCACGAGTGCATCTCTGATGATTCTCTCCATCATTTTACACACCAAAGACATCAAGCGAATTGGGCGTCAGTTTTATTGGATTGTACTTATGATAGATTGATACCACATTGGCTTGTTTCAAGGACTCTGGTACCTTTCCATCCCCAAATAGTTTTTTTAAAAGATCATCTTGAGGGATTTACAAAGTTCCTGATGGTTTATTAATATTTGTCATTCCTATTCTACCAATATAATCAAACTAATCCTGGTGTTGGCTTCATGGTTAGGGTGGCTGGCTTAAGATCTTCGGGTCTTGAGTTCAAGGCCCTATCAGCTGTTGAATTAAACACCAGGTGGGTTGACTCAGCCCGTCATCCTTCTGTCGTTGGTGAAATGAGTCCCGATGTGCTAGTAAACAGGGGCACATTGCATCAGTGATACAGTTGTTCCCCTGGAAAATGATGCAGCCAAGCAGTCAAAGGCTGTGTATGAATGAATCACCAATCAAACAAACTGAGAATCTATCAGTTCGGTGAAGCATGCGACAAAGAGAGCCAGTCTCTTTTTAAACTAATAGAGAGAACTTTGTAAAACTGATCATTATTTTCACTAAGTACTTGAGTTTACCTCACCTTAGTTGATTAAATATAATTTCCTCATTCCCTGAACTGGCTTCTGATTTACCAATGAATTGTTATCGACTTAAATATTACGTAGTTAGCAAACAAAATAAATTAACTTAAGCACAAAAGAACCCAACAAATAACATGTATCCGCACCCACACACATTGATCTTGGAAAAACGCTGGCATGGCTGATCCATCCTGAATGGGATCAATTTTACTTAATTACATTATTGGTCTTAAAGAAAAAGATTCAGTTCTGGTGATGACATCATTGAGGTTAAAACGGCTCATTAATCTGAGCCGTTGTTTTAACCACTACGTCTGCCTTGCATTACCATATTTACAGGTGTGTATTTTACACTCGTGTTTCACTCTTTCTCATTTTGTCCTTTTGTCCAGAAACGCAACCACTTGGTCACGTGATATAAAGGAGAATAACTATGTTAGTAAGGGGTGAGGTTTAGGCAGGAAAGGGAAGGTAAGACAGGATGGAAGGCAAAGAAAGTCAGCAATTCCACCCATTTAGATGTCCCAAAAGCATATGATCATAAGCTAATGTTAAAGTTTATCATTATATTTTAAATGCACACGCACACGCACACGCACACGCTTGGCTGATATCGGCAATTTTTCGGGAATCGGCAGATTGGGGTCAGTGTGATTACCCACTACAGTTCAGACTGTACACAACCCAGAAACCTTGAGTAGCTTTCACCTAAAAACAATGTTACATTTATATAGACATTTCAAGGATATGATCAGAAGCATTACTCTTTTTAAACAGCTGCGTGTGATGGGTGGAAATAAATTGGCTCGATAATTTAGAGAACACCTTGATATGGCAAACGGCTTTTGCTATGAAACTCCCAAAGGGAAACATATAACCTTTGCAGAGTAAATCCGATAACCAAATGCTTTAGAAGCAGGCGCGAGGACAAGGGGAAACCTGTTACAATCTCCATAAGATACGGGATGAAACTTTGCCATTGGCAGCACACGTGTTCAATTCACACTTACAAAAGCAATTGTAAATTCACTAAATTGTAATGAATCACCTTCAAAATCACACAAGCTAATTGGACTCCACCTCTGTTAAATTGTTGTGATTCAGATTATTTTAGAATAAAATCAGCTGTTCCAGTAGGCTTCCTCTGCTGGGTAGTGCGTTTCACAGCAAAGACTCAACCATGAGCACCAAGGAGCTGTCAAAAGACCTCTGAGATAAAGTTGTGGAAAGGCACAGATCGGTGGATGGGTATAAAAATATTTCAAAGGCCTTGAATATCCCTTGGAGCATAGTCGAGACAATCATTAAGAAGTGTAAGGCGTATGGTACCACCACGATCCTCCCTAGATCAGGCCGTCCCTCCAAACTGGATGACCAAACAAGGAGGAGACTGATCAGAGAGGCCACCAATAAGCCAATGGCAACTTTGAAAGAGCTACATGCCTTTATGGAAAAGAGTGGTCACTCTGTGCATGTGTCAACAATATCCCAAGCACTCCACAAGTCTGGCCTGTACGGTAGGGTCGCAAGAAGGAAGCTATTACTCAAAAAAGCACACCTTGAGTCCCGTTTGAGGAATGCAAAAAAACACTCTGAAGTCATGTGGTAAAACGTTTTCTGGTTGGCGTAAATGCAAAACGTTACATTTGGCGCAAACCCAACACAGAGCATCACCCAAAGAACACCATCCCTCCTGTGAAGCATGGTGGTGGCAGCATCATGTTATGGGGATGTTTGTCATCAGCAGGGACTGGGGAACTTGTCAGGATAGAAGGATGGATAGAAGGATAGAACAAATTGACAGAGCAAAATACAGAAAAATCCGAGAGGAAAACCTGCTGCCCTCTGCAAGAAAGCTGTAATTGGGACGGAAGTTTACCTTTCATCATGATAGCAACCCGAAGCACACAGCCGAAGCTATACTGGAGTGGCTGAGGCACAAAAAGATAAATGCACTTGAGTGGCCCATACAGAGCCTAGACCTAAATCCAATCAAAATCGATGGCATGACTTGAAGATTGCTGTCCATCAAAATGTTCCTCATGCAACTTGACTGAGCTTGAACAGTTTTGCACAGAAGAATTGTCAAATATTGCCCAATCAAGGTGTGCAAAGTTGGTAGAGACCTATCCCAATAGACTCACAGCTGTAATTGCTGTCAAAGGTGCTTTCATCAAGTATTAACTCAGCGGGGTGGACATTTATCCAGACAAGATATTCTCGTTTCGTATTTTTCATGAATTTTCTAAAATTTGTAGAATTTGTTTTTCACTTCGAAGTTGTGCGTTTCGATGTGTAAATAATAGTGGAAAAGTCTGATTTAATGCTATTTATTTCCAGGCTATAAGGCAAAAAAAAAAGATGAAAAATATGAAAGGGGGTGTTGACTTTCTATAGGCACTGTGTATGCCTTGTTATACTTTCTTGGCACATCTTGGAACTCACTATGCAGACCGTGTAAGTTCTTGCTTGCGAGAGATAATGGCCCAAGATACATTCAAAGGAACAATTCTGTTTCGACAATGCCTTCCCCACAAATTGCAAATCATGTCACGTTTTCATGCCAGGAAAATATGAAGTGACATTCGGTCAGGAGTTAAGTTGTTCACCAATTGCTTCAAAAGGAGACTTCCATGTCTTTCCAAACAACATAGAGTGTGTGCTCATGCGGGCAAAAGTTCAATTTCACAAGCAAGTCGAGACCACCAAGAGTTTATCGTACAGTGTATTGAAGGCAGCACAAGGCTGCAGAGCTGTATTCACCTTTAACTCTGAGATGGCAATACATGTTCAAACATGTTCACTGTCACACAATTAATTTCAAAAAGATTTATTGGAGCATCTGTCTGTCATCTACCACTTATGGAGCGGTGATATTTTGGCATTGTAGAAATGATCACCGCATCAAGCTTTTATCTCGTTTTCCATGAGAGACAAATTTTCAAGTGGACAAAATAAATTACGATCATGTAATTTTATAAAGTCACCATATGAGTTCCCTTGCAAGGAATTTTAAGACAGGAGGAGACCATTTGGCCCATTAAGCCTGCACAATGGTCACCGGTCTATGGGTTTAGTCCATGCTCTATCCTTCAGACATGCTGAGGGTCAAGCAAAGAAGCGGCATGTGCCATTTTAAAAGTCTTGGGTATGACTTGGATCTAGCCACCAACCTCCCAGTCCCACAGCAGATGCTACAACCATTATGCCACCAAGTGTGGTTAAACATGGTGCCTCACCTACCAGTCCACCAGATTAATGATACCAACACAGAAGACTCTCTTCTGAAATATTAGCACGGAGGATGTGCTTGAAGACACTCTACCAGCTGGTACAAAACATCTACGTCGAACTTGCAGATACAAATGATGATGGATGAAAGCTGCTTGCATTCCATTTCATTGATTAATGTGTCTGAGACAAAACCTGTGACTCGCAGAAGCCACGGATGTTTCATCCTTTTCATGAGGCGATGCATGATCGTGAGGGTACATGGTATTGTTGAGGAAAGCTGGTTCCTTCTTTCACATGAAAGATCACAGGTGTGTACATTCTCCACCGTGTCCTGTCAAACCACCTACTCCAGCAAAATTCCAAGATGGTAGTAATAAAAAAATCATGTCCATTGCCTGACCTATCCATGCTGTCATTTAGCTTTTTTCAGCCATGAAGAAAAACGAATAACTTGAACTGAAAAACACAATTTCAGTTCCACATCATAACTCTGAGACTGGGAACAACATTTTGAGGTCCGGGCAACCACATCAAATGCAATGAGATGCAGTACTTGAAAAGGAGGGCTTCCTTGCTGGCATCAAGAAGATGGTAATGAAAAGCATTTGATGCCCACGTTAGTTGAAGGATTTATTGAAGATGACGTGGGGTCTGCCTGCAAAGAGTCTTCGAAGCTCGGGTGAGGCACAAATGAGGTTTGAGATGCAATATTTGCATCCGTATGTATGTTTCCTCTTTGATATGGAAAAAAAGATTGCTGGTGAGGTACAGTGCATGACTTAAGCAAAATTATGTCAGGATAATCAGGCGTGGTGGCTTCACACCTCGTACAACCACCAAGAGAAGTGTGCTTCACCATGAATCAAAGCCAGCATTACTGCGTCCAATTTGTTGTTGGGTGACAAAATGTTTGGGACAATCGACGATATCATACATCTAAATTATAAATATAACACCTCGATAATACCTTGGCGAGACGATTCATGAATGCTTGGATGATATTCTCGCAGCATGTGGTAGCATAGCAAGATAAATTAAACATGCCAAGGGGTGATTCCTGTCATTACCTCATTTGCCATCCTACTCTTTCTGATTAACTCGCTTAAGCGGGATGATTTACATGAAAATATTGGGCAAATATTGATCTGACTTTAAAGCAGGTATCAATAGATGAGATTAATTCCATTGTTAGGCAAAGATATTGCAAAGAAAAGTTTAATTCCATTTGATAGAAGGTAATATTAATTGGGGCTGACAGGATGTCCTTAGTGGTACACACCTCTCAGCTATCTAACCTGGGTTTGAATCCTGTCCCAGTGTTTCACAGGCAGGATGATTCATCAATGTGTGTCCCATCCCTCGGATGGACATTAAACTGGCGTCCCGTCCGATAACATTAGTTGGTGGACATTAAATATCCCAAGGTGTCCTTCACCAAGTGTTGGCAAGCTATCGCCGGCATTATGGCTAAGTTTCAAATTCCTACTCTACCTAATGCTGGGAGAGGGATGGCAAACCACCCAGCATAATCCTTGGCCAATGAACTTATTCGGCAGAACAAACGCTCTGTGTTACACAGTTACACAACAAACGCTCTGTGTCAGTCAATATTGATTGATTAAAGGAAGATAATTAACCAGATTTAGTGGCATTGTGGTTAGAGCAACCACTCCTAGTCTGGGAGGTTGGCAATCCGATTCTGACCGAGACATACCAAAGAATTAAAAACATGCTGTTTCCTCGCTTTATGCTCAGCATTTAGAGGATAGAGCATGGAAAACACCCAGGAGAGGTATCCCGGGGAGGTGGGAGATAATTCCTCCTTAAATGCATCACAGAAGAGAGAAAGAAAGGAATCGCAGGCACCTTGAGTTACATCACTTTCCCCAAAGGCTCTTTTGGTCTGAAGTCAAGTTGTCCCATGTTTTTAAATTAATGTGTCTGTCTACATGTAGCGGCTCCTTCATGGGGCTTATAACCTGCAGTTAACAATATTGAACAAAAGACAACTAACTCTCTTAGGAATAACAAAATTGTTTATATTTCTTCCTCCAAAAAGCAGACAAGGCTGTTATCCAAGTACTAAATTATTTAAAGCACCTGCTTCATTGACTGGCATTCTCTGATCCCCCCTTCCTTACCCCACACCCCCCATGACAACATGAATTAATCAAATGCCCCGTGGAATGTTTGAGTGATATTTTACTTTAAAGGAACGGTGGATGATGGGTCATGATTTGAGATGCATCTGCACCAGTGGACTTCAATTGGTTATTATATATTTAATGGATAATATTGATGCTCCCATCCCCCCCAAAGTTCTTCCAGCTTGAACTCGAGGCTGAAATAGTGGATTTCGATTTTCATAATTTTTGTAGATGCACCAAAAATGTAGCTTTGGGATTGCACGTCGTAACCAGAGTGGCAAGAGTAGAAATTCTACAGAATGAAAACAAGATTTAAAAAACCAAAAACAATAAAGGATACGAATCAAAACATTATTGCCATTCTAATTTCATACTTTGCCTTATAGAACTGCAAATAGCCTGTTTATAAAAGCTGGAAGGCTTTGAGCGATTAATTAAATGTAGAAATTTGCAAATTTAAAAATAAAAAAACACATCCCTGCCCTAAATAATAACTCTTCTGCTTTTAATTAAGCTCATCTGAATCCCTAAACTGTCAACTTTATCACAGAGGTTTGAACTAATGTGCGATGACTTCACTGAAAAATGTAATTGCCTTTTTTCGCTCGGCCTCTTTAGCCCAATTTTCTTGCGATTAAAAAGAAATCCATTTTGTTAATCCGTTTCACCAAACCAGCACTCTCTTTCTATCTTCGAAGTGCTAAATAGGCAGCGTAATAACGAAGCTCCGAGGGTACTGGCTAAATATATTGCACGAGACACACACTATCAAATTTGGCAATTAATCCGTCAATTATCAAATTGAAGCGTTTTTATCTCTCTCTCTCTCTCTCTCTCTCTCTCTCTCTCTCTCTCTCTCTCTCTCTCTCTCTCTCTCTCTCTCTCTCTCTCTCTCTCTCTCTCTCTCTCTCTCTCTCTCTCTCTCTCTCTCTCTCTCTCTCTCTCTCTCTCTCTCTCTCTCTCTCTCTCTCTCTCTCTCTCTCTCTCTCTCTCTCTCTCTCTCTCTCTCTCTCTCTCTCTCTCTCTCTCTCTCTCTCTCTCTCTCTCTCTCTCTCTCTCTCTCTCTCTCTCTATATATATATATATATATATATATATATATATATATATATATATATATATATATATATATATATATATATATATATATATATATATAAAAATTTTGAAATAGCGCTGTAACAAAACTGAGGTTAATGGAAACTTTTACAAATGTATGTGACCATTTTGGGTAGTGGTCTATGGTAAATGGCATATGTCTCTCACACCCTCCCCTTCCCCCCCACCCTCACTTTTGCTTTCTCCTGATTAGTCAATCCAATTTGATGTAAATGACGATGTTGTTGATGACGTGATGGGTTATGCAAATGAAGAATGCTGCCTCACCTTTCTTCCTGGTACCAGACATGTTACGCGGTGTTAATCGGTATATGTATCATGCATTTTTCTGTTGTTTATTTATTAAGTATATTTATTTATTTTAAACTCATCTCGTCTCTGCCTGGTGTTGATGGCTTATTGGTTAGGGTGGCGGCCTTTGGATCCTTGGGTCCTGAGTTCAAATCCCGCTCAGCTGTTGAATTGATACCAGGTGGGGTTAACTCGGTCTGTCATCCTTCTGAAGTCGGCAAAATGAGTGCCAGCATGCTGGTATACTGTGTCGGAGTGGTGACCCGTCCAGGATTGTACCAATTGCCAAGGAGAGTGCTTAAGCAGCACCAACACTCAACACAGAGTATGGTCCCAATATCGTCTGTTGATGCTATATGGTGATTTCCACGATGCGAGTCATCGAGTCAGGGTGGTGGTCGGTGATTTTGTTGGTGATGTGACTCGAGTTTTGGTCACTTCCAAAGGGGTGGATTGCATCACATGATTATCTGAGCAACATCACAGGAAGATTAATGTACTTGGAAGATTGCATGTTTGTTTTTCATGAAAAAGTACTGCTCATGATATGCATTGCACAACAAAGCATCAACATTCCGAAACAATAGGAATCTTAAAACAAATGCATTGTTATCAACTAAAAGTTGATAAGAGTGTGGTTATAACCATGCGAAATGAGGTGTGGTTGACATTGTGAGCATTAGTCCTTTGTAAAGAGCAAAATGAAAAATAATTGCAAAACATCTGTTTTTATGCTCTGATGAAGGGGGTAGCGGAAGGGGGCACTTGATACGTCAACTGTACCTCATTTCCCATGGAGGTAAAATACTCTCATCAACTCTTCGTTGAGAAAATCCATTTTTTATCTCGTCTGTCGATGCCAACTGACGCACGACTTCACATCGACTAATATTCGGCGTTAAAATGAATCCTTGGCATGCGTACAACACCATGTTGCCTAATCTTGCCTGGCTGTTATGTGATGCTATTTGCATTCATTCGTCCATAAATCCAGTTTTATTTCTCGATCCTTTTAATCGACCGCAAATGAAAGAATGCATGTATGCAATTTATTCTGTATTTCTGTAAATCTACCGTCTATTCACAAACATTTAGCAAAAGCCTTACTCTTTGCCGCTGCACTTTTCTGCCATCTCGGCCTTTGGAGGGCTGGCATTGTGCACGACACGGAAAAGTAGTTTCCTGGTGGTCTCCAGATCTTCAGAGCTCTCAAGGAATTTAAGTTAAGTACTGTGGAGTCTGACAACGCTTTTGGGGTCAAAGCCCTTGTGTATCACCTGGCAGTTCTTGACAAGGTAGTAGAATAAACTCTAAGGATCAATGACATCTCAAAACAGAAGGTGCTATTGCAGAAAGGTTGTTGCTTTCTTCATGTTATCTCACACTGCCATCTCTCTCCATTATACAGTGCTCTTCAGCTCTCAGCCAAAGACTTGAACCCATACGCACAAAATGACATCGCACGAGTCCATCTATCATACAGATGAGCGGCAATATATTGTTCAGATTAAGTTGACCTGATGTGGCTGCACTGACATCCATGGTTTTCTGGACCACACAGACAGACAACGGTGCATAAAATTGGCTCCAATGGAAGAGAAAATGAGCGCATATTCAATTTCTTGTATAATTTGACCACTCTAATATTTATGTAAAATACATTATTTTGCCACCTTGCTTAACTTACCAAAATTGATCAGGTTGTTTATTGTTTTTGCAAGTTTACATTTTTGTAGAGTGAAATGATCCATCCATCCATTGGGACCATACTCTGTACAGAGCGTTGGTGCTGCCGAAGCAGTCTCCTGGGCTATTGGGCACAAACCTGGACAGGTTACCACTCCGACGCAGGATACTCGAATGGCTCGATCATCCGAGCAAGCTGGTACTCATTTTGCTGACGTCAGAAGGATGACAGGCTGAGTCAACCCCACCTGGTATTAAATCAACAGGAAAATGGGAATGGAACTCAGGACCTGAGGATCCCAAGCCCACCACTTTAACCATTCGGGCAAACATCAGGAGTGAAATGAGATTACACTCCATTTGTGGCCAAAATCTCATGCTCTATATGCTGTGCAGGCGTTCTCGCTCATATAATGTCCCCTATAGTATTGTCTCCTCCCCTCATCTGTTCAGTTATTAATCCCTTACCAGTCTCACCTATAGGTTTGCTCTCTGTCTGTCCCTCCCACCTGTGGTTTTTCCAACTTTTCCCCATATCCATTGACATATTCAACTGAAACCGAGTACATGACTACTCAATTCTATAAAAATCCGAAGGTACTTTCGGGCCAAATTCTATAGAACTGTAATCTATATCGAGTAGACATTTTCTATATAGTTTCTCCAGAATTTCGATGGAATTTCTGTGGAACAGTTCTGTCGAGAGGTTTTGGGCTGAAAGTATCGAAACTTCCATGAAAAACGGTGCCCAGTTGATGATCCGGGCAGTTGGGAAATCAGTAAATTATTTATAAGTTTAGGTTATAACTTCAAATAAAATAGCTTTTGTAAGTACTTACCAATACATAATATATCCGTGTTTGTGTGTTTATACATGTGCGCGCGTGCGTGTGTGTGTTGTTACATCTGGCTTCTTTCTTGGGACTACGGTGCAGTAATTGGTCTTTATTTGATTATGATAAGGTGCAAAACAAGTTCGAGTTTCAGTGTGTTTCGTCAATTTTTCGAGTTATTCCCCTTTTAAACATAGAAAACATCATATCATGCATGAGTCAGTGTTCAGCTGCCCTGACTCCATCTCACTGCTTTACACCCATTGGCTGGACAGCTGTCCTGACTCCACCCCAATAAAATGTGTCGCCATTACATGAGGCAGCACGGATCGGCAGGCCTCAGGCCTTAGGCGTGGGTGTTAGTCCATGGTGCAGTGCAATTGGAATGATCCTAGGTATATAACCACGATGTATTATTTATGCACATAAGCCGGATGTACAAATGTTTTTGCTTCATGGATGTACATTGGGTTATTTTTGTTTTGTTTATTACTTTTGGCACCGAAATTGCCATTTTACACTGCCCAGAGAAGTGAACATTCATTGGGATCAGTAGGGGGACATGTATTGCAAAGCAATTCTCACTCTTGTTATCAGTGCTGCTATTCTTAACCATTTGAACCTCCGCGGCCGGTTTACCAGCCAACAATCAAACCTCCGTATACCCGAGCAGCTGGTTTACCAGCAAAGAATCAAGCCTCCGTATACCCGAGCAGCCGGTTTACCAGCCACTATTCAAACCTCCGTATACCCGAGCAGCCAGTTTACCAGCCGGTATTCAAACCTCCATATACCTGAGCAGCCGATTTACCAGCCAACAATCAAACCTCCGTATACCCGAGCAGCCAGTTTACCAGCCAACATTCAAACCTCCATATACCCGAGCAGCGGGTTTACCGGCCACTATTCAAACCTCCATATACCCGAGCAGGCGGTTTACCAGCCAACATTCAAACCTCGTATACCTGAGCGGCGGGTTTACCGGCCACTATTTAAACCTACATATACCCGAGCAGCGGGTTTACCAGCCACTATTCAAACCTCCATATACCCAAGCAGCGGGTTTACCGGCCACAATTCAAACCTCCATATACCCGAGCAGCGGGTTTACCGGCCACTATGTAAAGCAACATATACCCGAGCAGCGGGTTTACCGGCCACTATGTAAACCTACATATACCGAGTGGCCGGTTTACCGGCCACTATTCAAACCTCCATATACCCGAGCAGCGGGTTTACCAGCCACAATTCAAACCTCTATATACCCGAGCAGCGGGTTTACCGGCCAACATTCAAACCTCCATATACCCGAGCAGCCAGTTTACCGGCCACTATTCAAACCTCCATATACCCGAGCGGCCGGTTTACCGGTCACTATTCAAACCTCCATATACCCGAGCAGTCGGTTTACCGGCCACTATTCAAACCTTCATATACCCGAGCAGTCAGTTTACCGGCCACTATTCAAACCTCCATATACCTGAGCGGCCAGTTTACCGGCCACTATTCAAACCTCCATATACCCGAAGGCCAGTTTACCGGCCACTATTCAAACCTCCATATACCCGAGCTGCCAGTTTACCGGCCACTATTCAAACCTCCATATACCCGAGCAGTCAGTTTACCGGCCACTATTCAATTCTCCATATATCCGAGCAGCGGGTTTACAGGCCACTATTCAAACTTCCATATACCCAAGCAGCGGGTTTACTGGCCACTATTCAAACCTATATATACCAGAGTGGCCGGTTTACCGGTCACTATTCAAACCTCCATATACCCGAGCAGTCGGTTTACCGGCCACTATTCAAACCTTCATATACCCGAGCAGTCAGTTTACCGGCCACTATTCAAACCTCCATATACCCGAGCAGTCAGTTTACCGGCCACTATTCAAACCTCCATATACCTGAGCGGCCAGTTTACCGGCCACTATTCAAACCTCCATATACCCGAAGGCCAGTTTACCGGCCACTATTCAAACCTCCATATACCCGAAGGCCAGTTTACCGGCCACTATTCAAACCTTCATATACCCGAGCAGTCAGTTTACCGGCCACTATTCAAACCTCCATATACCTGAGCGGCCAGTTTACCGGCCACTATTCAAACCTCCATATACCCGAAGGCCAGTTTACCGGCCACTATTCAAACCTCCATATACCCGAGCTGCCAGTTTACCGGCCACTATTCAAACCTCCATATACCCGAGCAGTCAGTTTACCAGCCACTATTCAAACCTCCATATACCTGATCAGTCAGTTTACCGGCCACTATTCAAACCTCCATATACCCGAGCAGTCAGTTTACCGGCCACTATTCAAACCTTCATATACCCGAGCAGTCAGTTTACCGGCCACTATTCAAACCTCCATATACCTGAGCGGCCAGTTTACCGGCCACTATTCAAACCTCCATATACCCGAAGGCCAGTTTACCGGCCACTATTCAAACCTCCATATACCCGAGCTGCCAGTTTACCGGCCACTATTCAAACCTCCATATACCTGAGCGGCCATTTTACCGGCCACTATTCAAACCTCCATATACCCGAAGGCCAGTTTACCGGCCACTATTCAAACCTCCATATACCCGAGCTGCCAGTTTACCGGCCACTATTCAAACCTCCATATACCCGAGCAGTCAGTTTACCAGCCACTATTCAAACCTCCATTTACCTGAGCGGCCAGTTTACCAGCCACTATTCAAACCTCCATATACCTGAGCGGCCAGTTTACCAGCCACGATTCAAACCTCTATATACCCGAGCAGTCAGTTTACCGGCCACTATTCAATTCTCCATATATCCGAGCAGCGGGTTTACAGGCCACTATTCAAACTTCCATATACCCGAGCAGCGGGTTTACTGGCCACTATTCAAACCTATATATACCAGAGTGGCCGGTTTACCGGCCACTATTCAAACCTTCATATACCCGAGCAGTCAGTTTACCGGCCACTATTCAAACCTCCATATACCTGAGCGGCCAGTTTACCGGCCACTATTCAAACCTCCATATACCCGAAGGCCAGTTTACCGGCCACTATTCAAACCTCCATATACCCGAGCTGCCAGTTTACCGGCCACTATTCAAACCTCCATATACCCGAGCAGTCAGTTTACCAGCCACTATTCAAACCTCCATATACCTGATCAGTCAGTTTACCGGCCACTATTCAAACCTCCATATACCCGAGCAGTCAGTTTACCGGCCACTATTCAAACCTTCATATACCCGAGCAGTCAGTTTACCGGCCACTATTCAAACCTCCATATACCTGAGCGGCCAGTTTACCGGCCACTATTCAAACCTCCATATACCCGAAGGCCAGTTTACCGGCCACTATTCAAACCTCCATATACCCGAGCTGCCAGTTTACCGGCCACTATTCAAACCTCCATATACCTGAGCGGCCATTTTACCGGCCACTATTCAAACCTCCATATACCCGAAGGCCAGTTTACCGGCCACTATTCAAACCTCCATATACCCGAGCTGCCAGTTTACCGGCCACTATTCAAACCTCCATATACCCGAGCAGTCAGTTTACCAGCCACTATTCAAACCTCCATATACCTGAGCGGCCAGTTTACCAGCCACGATTCAAACCTCTATATACCCGAGCAGTCAGTTTACCGGCCACTATTCAATTCTCCATATATCCGAGCAGCGGGTTTACAGGCCACTATTCAAACTTCCATATACCCGAGCAGCGGGTTTACTGGCCACTATTCAAACCTATATATACCAGAGTGGCCGGTTTACCGGCCACTATTCAAACCTTCATATACCCGAGCAGTCAGTTTACCGGCCACTATTCAAACCTCCATATACCTGAGCGGCCAGTTTACCGGCCACTATTCAAACCTCCATATACCCGAAGGCCAGTTTACCGGCCACTATTCAAACCTCCATATACCCGAGCTGCCAGTTTACCGGCCACTATTCAAACCTCCATATACCCGAGCAGTCAGTTTACCAGCCACTATTCAAACCTCCATATACCTGATCAGTCAGTTTACCGGCCACTATTCAAACCTCCATATACCCGAGCAGTCAGTTTACCGGCCACTATTCAAACCTTCATATACCCGAGCAGTCAGTTTACCGGCCACTATTCAAACCTCCATATACCTGAGCGGCCAGTTTACCGGCCACTATTCAAACCTCCATATACCCGAAGGCCAGTTTACCGGCCACTATTCAAACCTCCATATACCCGAGCTGCCAGTTTACCGGCCACTATTCAAACCTCCATATACCTGAGCGGCCATTTTACCGGCCACTATTCAAACCTCCATATACCCGAAGGCCAGTTTACCGGCCACTATTCAAACCTCCATATACCCGAGCTGCCAGTTTACCGGCCACTATTCAAACCTCCATATACCCGAGCAGTCAGTTTACCAGCCACTATTCAAACCTCCATTTACCTGAGCGGCCAGTTTACCAGCCACTATTCAAACCTCCATATACCTGAGCGGCCAGTTTACCAGCCACGATTCAAACCTCTATATACCCGAGCAGTCAGTTTACCGGCCACTATTCAATTCTCCATATATCCGAGCAGCGGGTTTACAGGCCACTATTCAAACTTCCATATACCCGAGCAGCGGGTTTACTGGCCACTATTCAAACCTATATATACCAGAGTGGCCGGTTTACCGGCCACTATTCAAACCTCCTTATACCCGAGCAGCGGGTTTACCAGCCACAATTCAAACCTCGATATACCCGAGCAGCGGGTTTACCAGCCACTTTTCAAACCTACATACAGTATACCCGAGTGGCTGGTTTACCGGCCAACATTCAAACCTCCATATACCCGAGCAGCCAGTTTACCAGCCACAATTCAAACGTCAATATACCCGAGCAGCGGGTTTACCGGTCAACATTCAAACCTCCATATACCCAAGCGGCCGGTTTACCGGCCACTATTCAAACCTCCATATACCCAAGCGGCCGGTTTACCGGCCACTATTCAAACCTCCATATACCCAAGCGGCCAGTTTACTGGCCACTATTCAAACCTCCATATACCCAAGCGGCCGGTTTACTGGCCACTATTCAAACCTCCATATACCCAAGCGGCCAGTTTACTGGCCACTATTCAAACCTCCATATACCCAAGCGGCCGGTTTACCGGCCACTATTCAAACCTCCATATTCCCGAGAAGTCAGATTTGTGTTCAGGGAGCCCAGGGTGGGAGAGCCAAAAGTCCAAGGAGCTCAGGGTTCAAATTGTTAATGGTAATTAGTATGGCTACGTGCAATCGCAAACACAGCAGATTATACTACATATAAGCTCATGTATGCTATTCAGTATCACTGTAATTAATAAGACAAAGCATTAAATAATTTTCAGAGCCTTTCTAGTGTATTTCTCTTGGTGACCACGTTCGCACATGGTGGGAGAGAGGAGGAGAGTCGGGGAGGGGGGTGAGATACTGCCCTTGGATACTATATTAAAGTTAATATGCACGTGGAAACACACACACACACACACACACACACACACACACACACACACACACACACACACACACACACACACACACACACACACACACACACACACACACACACACACACACACACACACACACACACATACACACACAAAACATAGCCTCTTATCTTCCTTTGGAAACGGACAAGGCTAATAATGGAAAACTGCATTAAAAACCCTCAATCAAAGCATGTTCCCTTGTTATGCTATGGTTATGGTCAGTGGTCATATTCATCACCTTCCAGGCTGTCTGTTAATGTCCATCGATCCAGATTTTTCACGTCATGTTCCTCGTATATATGGATTCCAGTTTACTGCAAGATGTGCCACAGGATGTATGTTATAAGGTTGTACCCTCGAATGCATAGGTTGTTAACTAGGGTTACCTGTACCCCCTGGGGGTACGAAACCTCCAAGCTGGGGGTATGAGACACGCTGCCCCAAAATAAATTTTAATTGAAAAATATGGGTATAACAGTATTTAAAGTAAAAAAAGAAGGGTTAAAATGTTTTTATTAAAAAATTACAAGGGTTTGGGTTTTTTCAATAATTCTGTTTTAATGTATTCAATTACAACCAAATATTATATCATAAAAAGATATGAATGAGCACTTACAAGAAAAAAATGACAACATGTATTATTTTCTGAAGTAATACCCATCAGTGTAGCTAATTTTAATTTTATGTCTTTTTTCATGTTTTTTTTTTTTAAATATAAAATCAAATCTGAGTTACCTTGTCCAAGAAATGCAACTGGAATGATGACTACGACTTCAATAGCTTGAAGATCAAGAAGGAACGATTTGATCATGGCGGTACCCTGCCAATGCAAGGATTCGTGCCAATTGAGAAGCCATTGTTGCAAGCATCTTATCAAGTTTCTTTCTTGTGTGCCAAAAAAAAAAAAACAAGCCTCATACAATTGCTGAAGAACTGGTGAAACCTTGTGCACTAGAAATGGCAAAAAGTAGTGTTGGGGACCGAGGCACAAAAGAAACTTCAACAGGTACCCTTGTCAAACGACATTATTCGTTCCAGGATTGGTGACATGAGTAGAGATATTTTGCAGCAGGTGATCACAGACATCAAAGCTAGTCCTGTCAAAGTGAGTCTTAAGTTAGATGAGTCAACTGACGACAGTTTTTGTAGTCAGTTGTTGTTATTTGTGCGATACGTGAAGGAGAAAGAAGTGATGGAAGAATTCTTGTTTTGTGAACCGCTGACCACAACCACAAAAGCAATCGATGTGTTCAATCTCGTGAAAGATTTCTTCTTGAAGCATGGGATGATTCTCAACATGTGTGGGTCACTTTGCACTGATGGAGCTCCCGCCATGCCAGGAAACAAATCAGGCTTTGCTACCGTTGTGAAGAAAGAGATGCTCCATGTTACTGTCATGCACTGCGTGTTGCGTCGTCATGCACTTGCCACAAAGATGCTGCCAGAACACCTGAAGAATGATTTGCCAATTGCTGTGTGTGCAGTAAATTTTATCATAGGATGAGCCCTGAATCACCGTCTCTTCAAAGTTTTTTGTGAAGAAATTAGAACTGAACATAGCATTCTTCTTTTCCACACGGAAGTGAGATGGCTTTCCTGTAGCTGGGTGCTTACTTATGTCTTCGAACTGCACAGAGAAATCGAGCAGTTTCTTAGCAAGCACAACAGTGACATTGCTGACCACTTTGAAAATCAGTTCATTTAGTCCCTGGCATACCTGGCAGATATATTCACACACCTCAACGATTTGAACACCTGCATCCAAGGAACGGGGATGAACATGATCACTGCCAGGGAAAAGGTGTCTGCCTTCACCCAAAAAACTTCCAATTTGGATGAAGCGCATTGAGAATGTAAATTTTACAAACTTTCCAAAACTTGATGAGGCTGCTAATGCCGAAAAAGAACTATCCATCGTGACTGAAGTGAAAGAACATTTGCAGGTGAGGATTCAGTCCTTCCAAGGATACTTTCATCACGGAGAGGTTTCTATTGCACAGAGATGGATACGGGATCCATTTCTTTTCAACCTGGATTCCATGGATGACAGTGATATCATGAAAGATGATCTTGTTGAGCTGAAGGCCAATGAAAAAATCCGAATGGAGTTTGAATCAATGTAGTACACATCTTCTGGTGTGCACAACTCAAAATGCTCCCACAGTTAGCAGAGAGCTGCTCTGGAGATCCTCGTGCCAGTTGTGTGAGACAGGTTTTATAACACGCCTACACATCAAAACAAAGGCCAGGAACCATTTGGATGCAAGTGATGACATGCATGTGGCTATTTCAAAGAAAGAACCTCGTTTCAGCATCATCATTGATGAAAAACAACAACAAAAGAGCCACTAGAAATGTGTCTGTGTGTACTGTGTAGTGTGTTTTTCTACAAAAGTTATTATTGTACTGTCACCTACTTCAACAAGTGACTTTTCAGCAAACACTGTGCATTATGATTATTGTTTCTGTAAATGTGTTTTTTTGTTTAGGTGAAAATAAAGAAACTTTATTCATCTATTATTGTAGTTTTAAGTCATTTTTGACATGGGGTACGGGAAATATTATGAAAACTCAAGGGGTAAGAGCACTTGCAAAGGTTCAGAACCACTGCTCAAATGGATACATGGATGATTAGCCTTAACACACTCCAACCAACTCATTGCTTTGCTTACCTTCTTGAAAACCAGATCATTGCCTTTTTACACTGTCTGATTGTTTTCACCGTTTTGTCTCCTTTTCGCTTATCTATAGAATCGTTTTCCAGCTTCTGTCCAGTCCTGTTCCAACATATAATATGACTTGTAAGTGGCAGTTTGTCCCGATGATGTTATGACACCGTATTAGATACAATTATGGAAATGTACAGGAAATGCAAAAATAAAGATTAATTGTAATTGAGAGATGTATACAATGTATGGACAATGCAAATTATTACAGAAAATATACAAAAGCAAAACTAATATGCTCAACATTGAAAAAAGCACATGAGATCTGAGCTGAGGAGCCTGGGTTCGAATCTTGGCCCAGCTTGAAACTGTCGTTCTGGTCTTTTGAAGGCAGGGAAATGCATCAGCATGTTTACCCTCGGATGGAAATTGAACTGTGTCCTGGTTTCAAGCATTAGTTTGTGGGCATTAAAAATCCCACGGTGTATTTCAGGAAGCGTGAGCGAGGTATTACTGGTACAATGGCTAAATTACCAATTTCTGCCTGAACTGCAGGTCATAAGTGGTCTGGTCTTCTTGGAGGTTCCTTGATGCCTGATTACTCTGCTTGCTATCTCAGAATGTGGTTGCAGTAAGGGCAGCAGCTTCTGTACTACAAATTGACAAAGTAATTTGCATGTTTCATGTGAATGACCTTCTTCTGTTACAAGGGCAACCATCAACACAACGTAGAGCATGACAACTTGTTTTCCTGCTCCCATCCAGTTTATCAATTTATGATTGCGGAATGTTGTTTCAAATATCCTGTAGCACTTTCCACAAATCTTACAAGGTGTTTCGTTGCCGTTGGCACTCTCAGCATCCATATGGTGGCTGGCAGAACAGCCTCGAGGTATACACACTCACCGCTGAGCTGTCTAGCGAGGGATTGAATCTCAGCCCAGCTGTACACTGTCATTCTGGTGTCTCACAAGAAGCACGAGCTATCATTTTGTGTGCTGTCCATTGGATGGACCTTAAACTGGGCATCCAGTCTGCCGGTATTAGTTGGTGGACCTTAAATATCCCACAGTGTTCTTCGTGAAGAAAAGGTGAGCTATCGCCGGCACCCTGACCAAATTCCAAATTCCTGCTCTAACCTACAGGAGGCAATCCATTAGTGGCACAGCTGCCTTACTAGCATTGATGCAACCAGCATCCAAAGGCTGCATACAAAATGAATGAAAGCATCCATATAACCCTTGTTGTCCTCAATTACGGTTTATTCATCTGAAGACACTGTGCAGACCAAGGCATCTTTGTATGTGGTACATCAGCCGTTTTGTGTTCCAGATAGTTTTTCAACATATGGCTGTATGCTTGGGTTAATTGTCATTTAGGATGATTAATCCCTGCCAAATGAGATGTGTTCCTGACGGAATAGAATGATGGACCAGAACTTGCCTCTACCTTTTGGCAGTCATTGTAGCTTTGGTTTTAAGTAAATCGCTGAACCCTTGACTGAGATTCGGCCACACTTGTATTGATCCACCACCACACTTCACTGTAGCTGTTGTATACTAACTGTTATACCGCTCCCCGGTCCGCTTTTGAGCAACCTGCTATTGATTATCGTTGCCAAACTGTTCAAACTCAGACTAAACTGTAAAGAGCATGTTCTTCCAGATTTGGTCATTGCACCATTTCATTTCTGCTCAGCAAAGATTTTTCGGCAACTCCACATCCATTGAGACTACATTGAGCCAATGTGTTCTTGAATAACCATTAACACTCAAACCTTCAGCTCGGTCTTATACAAGATCTCTACTGGATTGTTGTCTATCACATAAAGAACATCCCCAGAGGTACTTAACATCACTTTTGGAGGCTTTCTTCCTTGTCCACATCTGTCGTCAACAGCACCAGTTTCATGTATCCTCCTCAGTCTTGCATACAGCTTCTCCTGAAACATGGAGTCGGTCTGCAATCTGCCACATGATCCAGCCTTCACGAGCTAAGACTGATTTCAATAGGTTTATCATGTGATAAAAATATTATCACAAAATAAAAATCAGTCGAAAAACACCAGGGGGTTGACTCAGCCTGTCATCCTTCCGAGGTCGGCGAAATGAGTACCAGTGTACTGGGCCGGTGTATACCCTGGTTAAAATAGGTGTACCAGATCCCTGTGTCGTAAGAGGCGACCAGGGTTGCGTCAGGAAGGGCATCCGGTGTAAAACATATGCCAAATCACTATGCGGATCATATGGATGATCCGCTGTGGCGACCCCTCACGGGAGCAGCCGAAAGAAGAAGAAGAGATCATGTGATATTTTCTTTCCATTGACATCATGGGGACTCACTCCAATAGAGGAGGGGTCCAATTATATGACGCGTTCTGGCCCTTCGGGGTCAGAAGTGTGTGTTTGATTGACCATGTGCTTCAGCCTTCGGGCTGAGGTGCAAGTCTTTGCAAATGGGACAGTCTTGTTGGATTGTGTACTTTGGCCATGGGGTAAAGGTGCATGTCCCAAGCTGTTTTAATGTTTGATTTTTTGTTTTATCTTTTATTATAGAAAAAAAACAGGCACCTTCGAAAGAGGCAAATAAACCTGAAATCATGACATTGCAATGTCTGTAGAACTTTGCAGGCCCCCCAGAACTATTGTTCTATAGAATTCTTCAGACATTCTATAGAACCTGTCGATAAAAATTCGACAGAACTTTAGAACCAAATTCTAGAGAACTGTCTTCTTCTTCCTGTTGTGTATGGCAGCTTGGCTGCCAGGGTGGCTATTATTTTGTTGAGGCACAGCTGTGCCACTGATGCTGTGCCACTGATGCTGTGCCACTGATGCTGTGCACATGATGATGTGCCCCTATACCAGTACACTGGTACTCATTTCACCAACCTCAGAGGGATGACAGGTTGCATCAACCCTACCTGGTGTTAATTCAGCAGTCAACGGGGCTTGAACTCAGAACCCTGAGATCCCAAGACAGCCAACAAAACCAACAACAGGCCAGAGAACTGTAATTTCTATAGAAATGCACATTCTATAGAAATTATACAGTATGTTTGGACCAAATTCTATAGAACTGAATTTTCTACAAAAATCCTACAGAACTGTATTTTCTATAAAAAAAAATTCTACAGAACTGTATTTTCTATAAAAAAAAAGTCCTACAGAACTGTATTTTCTATAAAAATCCAACAGAACTGCATTTTCTATTTAAAAAAAAAAAAAATATATATATATATATATATATATATATATATATATATATATATATATATATATATATATATATATCCTACAGAACTGTATTTTCTATCAAAATCCGACAGAACTGTATTTTCTAAAATAAAAAAATCCTACAGAACTGTATTTTCTATAAAAAAAATCCAACAGACGTGTATTTTCTGTAACGAAAAAATATCCTACAGAACTGTATTTTCCCCAAAAATCCAACAGAACTGTATTTTCTATAAAAAAAATTCTACAGAACTGTATTTTCTATAAAAATCCAACAGAACTGCATTTTCTATTTAAAAAAAAAATAAATCCTACACAACTGTATTTTCTATCGAAATCTGACAGAACTGAATTTTCTAACAAAAAAAAAAAAATAAAATCCCACAGAACTGTATTTTCCATTAAAGAAAACATCCTACAGAACTGGATTTTCTATAAATAAAAAAATAAATAATTCAACATCGGACAGAACTGTATTTTCTATAATAAAAAAATTCCGACAGAACTGGATTTTTGATAAAAACAAAAAAAATCCCACAGAACAATTTTCTATTAAAAAAAACAAAAAATCCTACAGAACTGTATTTGCTATAAAAATCTGACAGAACTGTATTTTCTATACAAAAGAAAATCCTACAGTACTGTATTTTCTATAAAAAATCTGATAGAACTGTATTTTCTATTAAAAAAAAGAAAAATCCGACAGAACTGTATTTTATTTTTAAAAAAAAATCCGACAGAACTGTATTTTCTATAAAAATCCGACAGAACTGTATTTTCTCTATAAAAAATAATCCTACAGAACTGTATTTTCGAAATTAACAAACCTGACAACTGTATTTTATGTCAAAAAAAGAAATCCTACAGAACTGTATTTTCTATAAAAATCTGACAGAACTGTATTTTCTATAAAAATCCTATGGTACTTTAGGATCAAATTCTATAGAACTGTATTTTCTATAAAAATCCTATGGTACTTTAGGATCAAATCCTATAGAACTGTAGTTTCTATAAAATTCTATTGTACTGTATTTTCTATAAAAATCATCTGGTACTTTAGGACCAAATTTTTCTAGAATTGTATTTTCTATAAAATTCCTATGGTACTTTAGGACCAAATTCTATAGAACTGTATTTTCTACAGAGTAGACATTTTGTATATAGTTTATACGGAATTTCTATGTGACAGTTCTGTTGAATTTGGTCTGAAAGTTCCGAAAGTTTTAGACAGAGTGTAAAAAACTCAGTTTTTCTCTGTTTCCACAATTATTTTAAATGCTGTACTGCGTGTCATATGCTCCTCTCTCATCTTTCCTTCTCTATAGCTAGATCTGTTAGTCCCACATGTTACCTTTTCCACTGTCAGTAGAAAGGTACACAGTCCTCAGTTATTTATGACTGAACTGAGGACACCTGTATGACGAAAAAAACCCAGCTTAAAACACCTGTTTTGGCAGCCTTCTCTTGGTCCTCTTTCGTGATGCAATGTACAATGTAACAACAAACAAATGAAAGATGGTTGAGAAAATAAAAACCTGAAATACAGAACAAAATATGACAGGTCAACAATCGACATAATCTAAATATTACAGATACAAATGGGAAATATATCAATAGATTTGCAAATTTTCAAACCTTACAAACCTAAGTGCTCTATTTCTCTGAATGTTATTCATTGGCAAAATAGCTATATATTTGAACTTCAGTATTTGTAAATGTGGAGCTCAGGTATTATTGTCGTCCGACTCTTGAAAACGACAGTATAAACTTATATAATGAGAGATGGCCTGCAAAGATGGTCGCAAGTAAAGAAACTGAGGATCAATGAGGTTAGGTAAGGAACATGTTTATTTGTTATCGGCTATGTGTTTGGGGTATTGCCAGAATCAAGCCAGCAATCGAGGGGTTATTTGGCAAGACTTGCATTTGCCAAATTAGCAGAACTATTGGGAAAAATTAGACAGTAGCATGGCTTACTGTGTGGTGGCGTGACACCGACAGAAATCTTCTCTACGAAGTGACAGGCAGCAGGCAGGCTCACTATTTAGCCGTCGACAGCACCACGTTAATTACCCCTTTAACAGACCCCCCCTCACCCCTCCCCCCCGTTCTCCCAGCTCACGGGCTCCGTAATCATGCTGAGCCCTTGCCTCTCTCGGGAAAATGGCAGTCTAGCTGGCTGTGGGTGAGTAATTAGAGGGCATTGTCATGTTCTATAATGATACAGTTCCCCTACTTTCCCCTCTGTAAGCTTTTCCCCCCCAACTACCATATTTCACTCCTGTCCCCAATTCACTCCTCATACCCCTCCGCCTTTACACACACACACACACACACACACACACACACACACACACACACACACACACACACACACACACACACACACACACACACACACACACACACACACACACACACAATCAGAGGTGGATACTTTGAGACCTGATAGGTCTCCGTTCCACTTCCTGAAACCCACCCACGTGCAGAGATAGCAGTCAATAACAGCAACTTGCATGCAGACACACACATGCACCCATTTACGTGCATGCACATGCACACACATATAAGCGTGAGCACGTTCATACACTCATATACCACACACAGCCGAAAGTTGATACTTTGAGACCTGCGAGAGCTCCATTCCACTTTCTGAAACTCACATATGGAGATAACAACCAACAATAACACACACACACACACACACACACACACACACACACACACACACACACACACACACACACACACACACACACACACACACACACACACACCTTCAGGCAAAACGGCTATTTGCACTAAGTGGGTGGATTTATTCTGCTCACACTGTTTGAATGTTTATCCCATTATTTGCTTTTAATATCTTTCCACTAAATCAATCATAGGGTTACCATCCTGCCCTGTAATAATTTTCCTTGGATTCAAGGAGGGACGCGGTACATGATGAGAGTGGGGGTGATGGTGGGGGTTGGGTGGGGTAGGTGTCGGCATTGTTTAGAACTTTTGCTTTTTGAGTAACACTGCAATGAGTGCGTTTGGTTATTTTTCAAATTTTTCAATACACAGGGTGTATCTTTTTGCTAATAGCATTGTGGTATCATCTGGTACAACTGAGGCAGAGGAGGGATATCGAAAGGGCATTACCATGGACCACCAATCAAAATGACCTAAAGCTAGAAGACATGACCACAAATGCAAGGGTACTAAAATTACAAAACATCCATTGGCAATCAGAAGAAGAAGCAAAGGTATCGATGATGGTAGGAATAGAAAGAAGTTAAAAACCAAGAAAATGAAGCAAAAATAAACATACAAATAAACAAATGAATAAATAAACAGGATGAGAAAACAAGAAAGAGCAGCAAAGATAAATGTGTTTTCCAGGCTCCACATATCATTAGCGTGATACATTTTTCACCCTGTAAGTGGTAATTTGTTCGCCATGAAAGTAAAAATCTCACTTCATCGAACAGACATTAGGAGACATCACATCTATACTGGAGTGTCCTTGTCTGTTGGCACTTTGTTCGTATTTTGTGCAAATCCTAAATGTCCCAAATGCCATATTAATGGAGCTCCAAATAAGCTGTATAATCTGCGAGACTAATTAGGGCTGAGTGTAATGACATGAAAAAGTAAATGTCACAGGTACTGGTACTTCTCCAATAGAATTCATGAAGAATAGAGATTTAAAAAAACAAAACTCGGTGGCATAACGGTTGGAGAGTTTGGGAGGTCGGGGATTGGATTCCGAACCTGGCGGAGTCATACCAAAACTTTAAAAATGGGATGTGCAGCTTCCTTACTTGGTGTTCAGCATTTCAAAGGATAGCTAGATAGAGCATTGACAAACCCCGTCAGTTGGCATCCATGGATTGAAGGATGTTTATACACGACAAGTGAGTTACCTGAGCTATGCACGGGAGGGAGCCCAAATGCAAACAGACAATGTGGAAACAGCGAATGCCAAACCATGAATCAATACATTCAACATTCCTGTTGCACTTTCAGTCGAACGTCAGGCATGGACAGCCGGTTCGTGAAGGACTTGGGCAAAAAACTTACTGCAGCTGAACCAAACAGAAGGTGGGTAATATTTCTATGATGTCACAATGGCAAAAGTGCAAATGCCGAATCCGCTAATGTCACCGGTGGAAACCCTCACATAATTTCCTCATTCTCTTTTAAACTCAATCTCTATGTTTTCATTCCAATCACAAATTACCGAAATATTTTACCATTAATATTGTTGCGGTTGAGGAAATTCGCAAACCACCATTCAGGTCCCGTAGGTGAGATATCTCTGTAAGTACATGTGTAGTTAGCCCCAAACGCGTTGTTTAGAGGGAATAAATGTGATTCATTTGGGGTGCGACGCTTTGAGATAGTCGTTTTTCTGTTCTGTCTTTATTTTGAACCAACCACGTCTCAACCGCCATCACACAACAACCACCAACCACAACGCCGCTTCACAACAACAACAACGCCAACAGCCACGATATTTACCTTCACAACTCGCTCCCGCAAACATCGCATCACCGCCATTCCGAACGGCACCATGGCCATAAACCACCACCATAAACCCCTCACCACCTTCACCTCTCTCCTTCTGCGGCCATTCCCGCACCATCTGTGAGCACGGAGCGTCAGGCTGTCCTGGGCTCGTACGGGACGCGTGCCGAGCCGCGAGTGCAAAATGCGGCCTTTCCGAGGAGAATTCGGATCAGGAATGCTACACGCCCACTTCTGATCCGTCCAATCAGCAAGCGCGGGGCGGTTTGGCCCCGCCTCCAGGCGCGTCAGAGTAGAATCGAGATATGCAAATTCTAGGATCAGGGGAGATTCACGCCCCTTTTTCTCCGTCCAATGGGCGAGCGTGGCTACACCCCTGAGCTCGTTCTGATCCAGAAATTTGCATATGGGTTCTCCTGCCGGCCTATAAAGCGCCGAGCGCGGGGCGAATTTGAGTCGAGTCAGTTTTGGTCGAGGCGGTTTTAGAAGAGCGGAGAGTGGCAGAAAGTCGAGTCGGTTTGAGCAGAGTCGGTTTGAGAGGGTCGGTTTGAGCGGAGTCGGCCTTGGAGGAGCGGGGAGTCGGCCTTGGAAGGGCGAAGAGAGTTTTGGGGCAGAGTCGGGTTGGAGTGCGGAGTGGAGTCGGGAGGCGAGGGCGTACAGGTGGTTTGCTGCAGTCGGCTGAGGAGAATTGGGGAAGAGACCGAAGAGCTCGGGTCCGAGGCAAGGAAGACGGCGGTCAGCGACGAGGTCGCGGTGGAATCGCTCGTCGCGGGACCCAAGCAAGCCAGCTATCCTCTTTCCCCAGAGCATCAACAATTCCCCCCTTTTTTCCCCCGCGCTGAGATAGTGCGAAAAGGGGGCCCCGTTCCCACCCGACTCCAAGCAGTGCCAACGAAACCCGCGAAGGAGCACGAAGTCGGGGCACCACCGCGCCGCCACATTTGCGGATCATCACAAAGACACGGGTAGGATCCATCCGGTCTCGCGGACCTGACCGCTCTTTCAGGTCCCGCGCAAATATTGGCCCACAGGCCCCGTCTGCCCCATTGTCTTTGAGGGTGGCCTTTTCTTTTACTTTTGAGTAAATGTGTCGTTGGCGGCATCTGTAAAGTAAAACTGTGTAAGTGTTGCCGTGTGTACGCGTAGTCGGTTGTAGATCTGCATTGTTGTGTTTCTTTTGTTGCAATTGCTTTATGTGCATTCTGTTTAATTGTATATGTGTGCTCTCCGTGTGCCGCAGAATAAATGTGCATCATGTTGAACTGTTTTTCCCGTTTCGCTTCGTCTTTTCTTTAATTGAATCTCCATCTTGCTTCACGTAAAGGGTTGGTAGTGGGCTTAATACGCCCGATAATTAATCGGAACCGTCGAGGCCGACGATAACACCGCTCGGTTATCCCGATAGTACGGAACGGATCGCTTAATTGGCCCGTGTCCGGAGTCGACCTGCGGCGAGGTGCGATCGCCCGGTCTACCCTCCGCGTGGGTACTTAGGTAGGTCGAGTTTGGCGAACAACCCTATCCCACGCGGGGGGCCGATTGGCACGATCGTGGTGAGGCCGAAAGGCCCACCCGTGACTAGCTCCCGGCGTTAGTCCGAGAGGGTCACGACAGAATTGTCCGTCCGGTGGGCGACGTGCCGCGATTCGAGTTACGTGGCCATTCGCAAGCTGGCGGGCGCGAATTCGCAACAATATAATAAAATACAATGTTACAAACACTTGTGAGGTAAACGAAGATAAACACTGTTCTGACGTTATATCTGGGTCGGGAGCAGTTTTGTACGGATCGAAAGTCAAAATCATAGTTGTATTGAGGTATTTATGAAACCTCCCACCCACCGTGGGACACCGACTGGGAGGCCAAAAGGTTCCACAATAGGATTGGCGGGGCTAGCCCCAAAACTGGGGGAGTAGTTTGGAGATGGACAGATGGACAGATTGACATTCCTGCTTTATAATGTAGATAAAAGGAGCCGTGCATATGTCCGCTCGTGTGTCCGTGCGAGTTCTACCCTTTGGATGGACAGTTCACCTGACTCCACCCACAATTTATACACTGCTGCCACCAATTTAGGAACCCTTTAGAATTACCCTTTAGATTTACCCTTGAGCATTACCTTTTCTCTCAAGCAGCGCTTTTACTGCGGAGGTTATGCAGGTTTGCTATTATTTCCGACTATTTTCTCACATTGTGAGTTGAACAGGTGACTTGGAAGGGTAAGGATTGGGGGGGGGGGGTTGAGGACTTTCGGTGGTAGGGGGTGCTTCAGGGTGTTTGAAGGCCTGAGTGTGGGGAGGCGATTGATTCCTTAGGGTTGGGAGGGGAAGGGTGAAGACTTGGGGTTGGGTTGTGGTGGGGGGGGGGGGGAGAGCAAAGATGTGATAGAGTTGGGAGGGGAGGCTGAGGATTTTTTATCAAGGAGTTGTCAGAATTGCATGTCTGAGTTTACTCACAGTAAAAGATGTAATGGAGTGGTGAGGCAATCACCCTACAGGTAATGTGCTAAAATCCTTAAAATGCCCTGCTGGGTGCAGAGAGATCGACATCATAGAAGATGGCATCGCTGATACTTCAATATCATATCGGACAACCTGGGCATCGAAGAGGAGGCATCTTCAGAGTACAATGACATTGGTCACCACTGGTACCCAGAGTGCCTTGGTAAGATATGTCACTTCCCTCAACTCAGCGACTGTGTTTGTCTAAAGTCAAGTCCAGTGCTGTTTCATGTATTTGTCTGCATGTGTGTGCATGAATTATCTTTCAGTTCCTCCATAAGCCCTCGACCCTTAAAAAAGAGGAACATAGAGGGCTTGAGAGAAAGAGACACATGAAAGAATAGGTAATCTTCAAGGAGAAATACGACAGATCACCAGTAAAATTAGTTTTGAAATGGACAGATTCGTTACAAAAGTGAAAAAACAACAACACATGTTCCACCTGTAACTTTTGTAGAGATGTCTGTGTTGTTCAAGCTTGTGTAATACCAAAATTAAGGATATTAAAAGGAATGCATGAATTCATGGACATAATGTTAGTAAAATGAAAAGTTCCAATCCAACAGTTGTCTTAAACATCATCATAATCATCATCAATGTACTGGACTCTTTTTTTGAGTGTTAGTGTTGCCAAAGCAGTCTCTTGACAAGGGTTGTGCTAAGTAGTCTTCCATTGCCTTCCCAACATTAAGTCAGAAGAGGAATTTGTTATTGTTCAGGGTGCCACCAGCTATAACTCACCTACTCTTCGCGGAAGACACTGTGGGATCATTAACGTCAACCAACAACCAGTAGGTTAAGAACAAGATTTGTTCAAGAACAGATGACGATATCCACTTTGGCGACAGGTTCTTTGGTCATGATGTAATGTGAGAATGTTGATGCAAAAATGGTAATACCTACACAGTACTGTACTATAAATGATCTCTCTGACACTGGAAAATCCTCTTTATCTATTTGCTGATGACTCCATCCTCATCTGTGATGTACCCCATCCTTCAGACAGGCAGGCTGCAGCCTCTTCCCAATTCAGACTTTAACAAAATCACAAGCTGGTCAAACACTTGGAATATGTCTTTCAATCCTAACACATCTCTCACTCTCACTATCTCTCTCCAAAAGGACCATCGGATAACACTCTCAACTACTTTCTTAACAATTCTCTTGAGGAAGTTCATTCATTCAAACTTCTGGGTCTCACTATCAACCATGATCTTTCTTGGGCAAACGACATTTCAAAGTTGGTCTCCAAAGACAGCCGCCAACTCCGTCGTGCAAAGTCCTTCCTTGACACACCTGAACTCCTGTACACCTAAAAACCCTTCATCCACAGCTTGATGCCGTCAAAACCAAGGCCTTCAATATCATTGGAATCTTTTGCAATGAAGAAGCTGTCTACAGGCCTATCACTTCACCATTACAGACATGTCTGTGGTCTCTCTCTCTGTCCTCTACCGCCTCTATCCTGGTCTTGCACCCGTTGCTCTTTCTGTGCTTTGTCTCCTTCTGTCAGGCACACACGGTCCACCATCAACTCACTTCTGGCGAAACTACCTAAATCCAGCATCACTGGTCACCTCCACTCATCTGTTCCTCTTTTTTTCCACCTGCCAAGCCAACTTCCACATTCTCTTCAATCTCATTCTTCCCTCCAGCTCTTTCCAACAACTGTTCACCACCATCTCAAATCATCCCCAATCCAAATCACCACTCCCTCCTCCACATCGAAAACTCCAGTTTTCCCTCCTTGGAGTGCACCCAATGCATCATCTTGTCCACCCCATGCATCCTCTTTGCCATGTTTGCCTCCATCTTGGCCTTCAGCTCTGCTGTTGTTGTTTTCCCCCTCTCTCTCTGCTGCTCCTTTTGTCTGTTGCGTTCTGATCCGTTCAGTGTACTCATGCTAGCTCTTCAATGAGCCTCGACTATGTGTGCAATGTTTTTTTTTTAAAACAATAAGACAGCCGTTTCTGTCTGTTGCCATTTTTCTCAGAGAAGGCCAAATGGATCTTCATCAAATTTTCAGAGGTTCATGTTTGAGTGCCGGGGATTGCTTTTGGCCAAAATTTTTTGAAAAGTTTGAAAAAAAAAATGCTGGATTAAAGAAAAAAAAAGCTCTTTTGTGCGTTTGTAGCTATGTGAAAAGTAATATTAAATGATCCCCGACCCCATTCCTTCGTGTGTATGGGGAAGTGTTTTAGGCCTCCACAAAACAAAAAAAATTGAAAAAACTAAATTTGATTTCTTCAAAATGCCAACAGGATAAGAACAGCACCAGGCAACGCCAGGTAATTACTTCTTGCTAGTTTTAAATAAAGCCAATAAAGTTCACGTAACAGCAAAGGTGTCAAAATGAAAACACCTTCTCTGACTAAAAGGGACAGAATTAAGGGTAGAAAAAGATGTAGAAACAGGAAGGGAAAGGTAGAATACAAGGACAATGATGTGTGGTTCTCCCCTTGTGGCCTCTCATCTACCCTCTATTCCAAAAATAAATAAATAATCCCTCACTCCCTCCTCAATTCCCACCGCAAACACTCCTTCTCACTGCTATTTAGGCTCAACCCTTCATTCTGAAAGCAGTCCTTCTGCCCCAAAGTTACTTTCCACTGCTCTCTCAACATAGTGGGGCAACTTAGCTAAATATAGCATAACAATTGTGCATTTTGTGAGGAAAGCACCAAATTTGGCACACTAGTAGCCTATCATATTATGAACAGACTTGGATATTGGGCCATCTCAAATTCAGCCGCTGATGGCTGTGGCAGCCATTTTCCACTGCCATCAAAAATTTTGAGATGGCCCAATATCCAAATCTGTTCATAATATGATAGGCTACTAGTGTGCCAAATTTGGTGCTTTCCTCACAAAATGCACAATTGTTATGCTAAGTTGCCCCACTAACATTACACTTTGCTGCAAGCACCATTTTTACAACCTCAGGTTCATATTCATTGCTCCGCTCATGAATTAGTTCCTTGGAAGAATGCCAGAAAATACCACTTTACAACCTCTTGCTTTCAGTTCTCCGCCCATCCATACTAATCTTTGAACACTTCAGAGTAAACTACTATTTAATTCACTCCAAGAATAGCTATTTCACATTTCGTATTATAACTCCTATTTCGTATTTCGGACAGATAGAATGGCATTCAGGAGAGCAGATACCGCCGCCAGGCTGAACAATTTACGTTTTGCATCGCACTAAGAGGCTGGATCTAGATCTGCACCTGAGCCAAAATGGAATAGGCTTGTTATTGTCACCTAATCAACTCATCCACGTAGTTTTGTAATAACTCGTCCACAACTTTTTGAGATATCGTGCTATGGATAGTTTTTGGCTCCATCTCTCAATGCTGAAGAATCACATTTAAAATTCTAGTATCTGGATTGGCATCTTCACCAAAATCTAATCGTTTCGTCCTTTTGACACACCCAACATGTCCACCAAATGTCATTCGAATCGGTCCACAACGTCTTGAGATATCCTGCTCACAGACAAACAAACAGACAGACAGGGGTGAAAACTCAACCTCCATCCACCTTCGGTGGTGGGGGTAATTAGCAGTGAAAAATCCTCCAACCTTAACCAGACAAGAAAAAAGAATGACAAGAAAGAAGGAGTTAAAATGTTCGATATTTCAATGTCAGGAGTTTCAATATCAAGATGGAGGACTGTAGTTGGACTGTAGTTAATCCAAATCTAAATCCATTGGGACCATATTCTGTACAGAGCATTGGTGCTGCCGAAGCAGTCTCCTGGGCTATTGGGCACAACCCTGGAACAGGTCACTACTCCGACACAGGATACCAGCAAGCTGGCACTCATTTTGCTGACCTCAGAAGGATGATAGGCAGAGTCAACCCCACCTGGAATGAATTCAACAGCCGATCAAGATTTACACTCAGGACCCTGGGATTGCAAACCCACCACCCTAACCATTAAGCCAACACCAGTAATACTGTAAAGTTATGAGGATTTTTAATACAAGTGCAGTAAGTGAAACCTGGTTTAATGAGTGCAGGAATTGGAAGACAGGACTATAAGGTTACAAGATGGAGAGGTGTGTCATGAAAGAGAAGCAGGAGGATGTGGAGAAATCTGGGTAAGAGACAGTTTTATATCAACAGAAAGTGATGGAGGACGAACTGAGGTGGAGGATTCCATGTGAATAGAGGTTAGGGACAATAAGAAAATTAAGGTTCTCTTGGAATGTTGTTACAGGGCTTCTGGAATGATGGAAGAGCAGGACAGGAAGCTTCGAGAGAAAATGAAAATGTTGAGTCGAAAGGTAACAGTAATTGTTATGGGCGATTCCAAATTTGCCTGGTATAGATTGGGGTCCAGGTACAGGGAAAGCAGAGGACAGAAGAGTACCAGTAATTTTTACATTAAGCTATGATTGCTATATTTCAGTTTGTAGATAAGTCTAAAAGGAGGAGGGCAGGCTGTTTGACCTATTTTTGGTGGATGATTTGGCTGACAGGATGGCCTAGAGGAACACATACTCTGCTCTAAGCTGTTTAGCCTTGGTTTGAATCCTGACACAGCTATAAACTGTCATCCCAGTGTTTTACAGACAGGGTGGTTCATTAATGTGTGTGCCGTCCCTCTGATGGATGTTAAACGGGCGTCCCATCTGCCAGCATTCTTGCTGGACGTTAAAGATCCCATGGTGTCCTTTACAAAGAGTCGGCGAGCTGTCACCAGCACCATGGCCAAATTCCAAATTCCTGCCATAAACAGCAGAGGGCATTGCATCAGCGGCACAACCACACCCTCAGCCAAGATGTTATCCTGCAGCCTTGTGCTGCACACGAAAGATCAAGAAGAAGGTGGATGATCCATGTGTGGTGGAGAAGGTGGAAGTAGGTGACCATTTGGGGACAAGTAACTACAACATTGTGTGAACAAGGCTTTTGTTAAGAGTTGGAGTTCATGATAGCTGAGTAAAACAATGGGATTTTAGGAGGGCAAACTTTTAAGGGATGAACAGAGAGTTAGTTGGTATAGATTGGGCCATCATCCTTGTGAGGCCAGGCTAATAGGAGGGCAATCAGCATCAGAGAAATGGGTACTCTTCAAGGAATAAATGGGCAGAATGCAAAGGAAATACCTTCTAATCAGGAGCAAAGAAAGAGACATAAAGGGACTATGTCGGTTTAGTATGAGGTTTGGAATAGTATTCGGGATAAGCACAAGGGATTCACGTGGTAGGAATCACTTGGAGAGGAAGCAGATTGGCATAAGTAAAGGAGTAAACTGAGGATAGTTAAGAAACTATTGAGACAAACAAAATTACATATGACAGGGACATGACAAGGAACATTAAACATAATGGCAAGGTTTTCTTTTTTTTTAAGACGTAAGGGGAATGGAGCAAGCCAAGACAGGTGTCGGCCCATTGAAGGATATCACCTGGAGATAGATTAGTGGCTGAAGTGAGATGGGAGGCTTATTAATTAATTATCTTGTATCATCGTTTACATCTGAGCACAAAGCGGATATACCAGTCGCAGAAAAGATGGTTCGCAGAGGTGAGGAACGGCTGTTGGATGGGTTTCTGGTGCAAAGGTAAGGAGCATATAAGAAGACAGCTTGGAAAGCTAAGGAAAGACTCTGCTCCAGGGTCAGATATGATACATCCTTGAGTGTTTAGATGGATTGCAGAGCAGACAAGTGAGATTCATCTTAACAAATATCTTCAATAGCTTGTTTGAGTCAGGGCAGATACCAGAGGATTAGGGGACTAGCAAATGTAACACCATTATTTAAGGACTCAAGGAAAGCACCGCAGAACTATAGACCTGTGAGCTTCATTTCGGTGTGGAAGACTGATTGAAGATCAGACGAGGAATCGATTCGCGATAATTTCAAGTTAATTCAAGATAGCAAGCATGAGTTTACTAAAGGGAGATCATGTTTAACCAATGATAGAATTCTATGAGGAAGTTAGTTTGGTAGATGAATCAAGTGCAGTGGATGTCACACACCTTTTTATATGTACATATGAAGGTAATGCAGTGGATTGGGTGGATTAAAGGAGTCCAGTGGATGTCATATGTAACATACCTGCCTTCCAGAAGACATTTGATAATGTACCATTTTAGAGGCTATTAGTTAAGGTTAGGGCTTTTGAGAGTCATTGTTAGAGCGGAAAACTGGATCAATAATTGTCTCAAGAATAAGAAACAAAGAGTGGATGTCAATGGGAAGATGTCAGACTGGGATGTTGTATATAGTGGAGTACCTCATAGATCATGGCTCGGGCATGCCTGGTGTTGGCTTAACGGTTATGGTGGCTGTCTTGAGATCTTTATAGGGTCTTGAGTTTGAGCCCTTGCCGTTGCGTCAAAATAACACCAGGTGGGTTGACTCAGCCTGTCATCCTTCGGCAGAATGAGGACCAGGGTGCATAGAAGACAACAACAAGGGCTCGGACCAGTTCTTGTTTATTTGTAATTATCGTTCCTTGAGGGAGGTGTCAAGCGCTGAATCTTGGTGTCAGTGGTGTCCTGATTTTGGGGGAGAAAAAAAAAAGTTTTTTTCATTGTGAGGCAGAATTTCAAGTGCTACCATTTGGCTAATATTACAAGTTGGCTATCCTGGGAACCATCAGCGATCTACAATCGCAGCCCTTTTGTTTCAATCAATGATTTGGATAGTTGAGTATCTTGGAGTAGACTTTCTAAATTTACAGGCGACACCAAGCTTAGAGGCAAGGTAGATAGCAAAGGTGGTGGAGAAGGAGGGGGAAGGGGAGTTGATCAGATTAAGGAATGGCAGATTAATTAAATGTTAGAAAATGTAAGATATTGAGCCAGAAATAATAGAAATAATAGAAATTAGAAAATGTCAGAAATAATAGAAATAGCAAGTACATAATGCAAATGGTAGTTTTGGAGCATGTTACATGAGGCAAAGACCTCGGAGTGGTTGTAAATACAGTGAGCACAGTGCAGGTAGCAGTAGAAAAATTTAATCCGATATTAGGTTGTATCTGCAGGGGCATATGTTTTCGATGAGTGCTCACATTGTACAGGAATTTAGTGAAGACTTATCTTGATTATTACCCCGTACACGTCATGCAAAGCATGGGAAAGCAATTGTTTCACTCTGTCTGTCCGTCAGTCTATGATCGAGGAGAAACTTAATTTCAATTGAATTTCATATTTTGAACACGAGAACACGAATCGGCTTGTTGCCACTTCCGAAAACCTACAGCTTAGTAGTACGTTGACTGAATTTGGCCAAATTGTATGGCGGGCATCTCGTCCCGCGTGCGCATGCGCACTTGGGGGAAAGCAATTGCTTCAGTCTGTGTGTCTGTCTGGCAGTCCAAAAAAATTGAAAATCATTCCGACCAGCAAACTTACTGTTTTTAGGGACATCATAAAGGACACAAACAAATAAATAATTTAACGTGTTAAATAAGGTGGTGCAAAAGACGGTGTATACCAAATGCATCAACGGCGGTAAACTTCCGATTCAATGCATTTTTCTGCGACCTTTAAAAGCTTTCTTTTATTTCAATTGAATTATATATTTTAACGCTATCGAACACAAATCACCTTGTTTGCACTTTGAAAAACCTTCAGTTTAGCAGTACTTCGGCAAAATTGTACGCCGTCTTGACCAATCAAATCTTCCACTCGTGTTCTCAGGGCGGAGGACCATCGATGTTCAGACAAGATGGCGCCCGATGATGCAACACATGAGCTAACCTCGTCAAAAAAAAAATCGTCTGTGCATCTTTTTCTCAAAGTTCATTCTTTATATCACATGGAATTTCAATGTTTTTTTTGAGCCTGCCAGAAACCCATGTCTTGGCTTGCAAAGGGAATGATAACCCTTTCCATGTCCTTTTTTCAAGACTGTGTGGGTTAAAGTGTTCTATGAACTCTCTAATTTGTGTTCAGCTTTGGTTGTCATATTTGAGGAAAGACGTAGCTTCAGTTGAAGAAGTTCAGTGCAGAACAACCAGAATGATTTCGGTGCTGGACTAAGATATGAGAGGCAGCTGAAGGAGACCAGACTTTTTACTTTAGATAGGAAGCGATGAGGAGATGTCACAGAAGAGTTTAAAATGGTGAAGGGCATTAATAAAATATATGCAGAAAAGCTTTTTGCCAGGTTGGACAGTAACAAGACCAGGGGTACAGGTTGAGAGAAAATAAGGGGAAAGTTAAAACAGCATTGGTGTTCGGATAATTTGCACATATTAATGTATGAAATGGTCTTTTTTGGAAGAAGATAGAAGCAGGTAGAGTAAATTTGTTTAAAATGGAATTGAATAGGCAACTAAGATAATGGAGATAGAGGGGTTACAGGGACATATGCAGTGATGGAAGGTAGACTGGTATCAAAATGGGTAATCTGTGGGTTTTGTGTGAATGTTGAGGTCTCTTGGTATCTTGGCATATTGATTCTCTCAAGCTGCCTTGTGGGTGTTGGCAAGCATCAACATGTCACATCATGTGTTAATGCAACCCTCTACTAAATGCACTTTCTACCTATCTCCCATCCACCTCAATAAACAATAAAAATCCAGAAATATTGTGATTGTTTATGTACAGTTAGTGATGTACAGGTAGTATAACATAAAATGTAAACACCTGGGTAAATGAGAGACACCAAGTATAGTGAAAGCAACGGCTTCCACACAGGTGTGGCCCATGTATTAATTAAGCAAATAACATCCCAGCATGCCAGTTTCAGGGTCATGTAAAAAAATTCTGTACAGGCCTGGGTTGCCTGTAATTATGGCGAGCATGGCTGCAAGAGGAGACCTCAATGACGTTGAAAGAGGGGCGATTATTGGGGAGTGTTTGGCAGGAGCTTCAGTGACAGACAGCTCAATGTGCTGATGTTTCACGAGCAATGATGTCTAAGGTGTTGTCGGCATGGAACTCCGAGGGAAAGACATCATTAGCAAAGGGCAACAGTGGGCAGAAGCACATACTCCAGGATTGTGATATTCATGCATTAATTTGAAGTGCAAGGCAAAGCATGTGAGCAACTGCAGATCAATTGACTGTAAATTTCAACCTGGTGTGTGCGCAGCCAGTTTCAACAAATGCAGTCTGCCGAGAACTCCACGGCATGAGATACCATAGTCAGGGTGCAGTGTACAAACCACTCATCACACCTGGTAATGCACGTTTGCAGGTCCAGTGGTGCAAAGAGCACAGGCAATGGACTACCGAGCAGTGGATAAATGTGATATGGTCAGATGAATCATCCTTCACCATGTTCTCAACAAATGGACAAGTGTACGTGTGGCACCAGCCTGAAGAACTCTACAACCCTGAGTGCTTGTTTCTAACAGTGAAGGTTTCTGGTGGTTCTGTAATGTTGTGGGGTGCATCATCCTTCACCATGTTCTCAACAAACGGATGAGTGCACGTGTGGCACCAGCCTGAAGAACTCCACAACCCTGAGTGCTTGTTTCCAACAGTGAAGGTTTCCGGTGGTTCTGTAATGTTGTGGGGTGCATTTTCCTGGCATGGTTTGGGTGCAGTCATTCCTAAAGAAGGCTAGGTCAATCCCAATCCCACTTAATGGTCCCAAGTGATCATCTTCACCCATGTTGCAGCATTTATTTCTTGCCAGGAGAGGCATCTTCCAGGATGACAATGCCCCCATCCACAGACCATGTGTGGTGTGGTCAACCAATGGTTTGATGAGCACAACAGTGATATTATCCTTATGTCATGGCCTTCTCAGTCACCAGACCTGAACCCAATTGAGCATTTATGGGATATTCTGGAATGATGCTGAAGACAGCATTTGCCACCTCCATCAAGCAGGTGTGAGTTGATTGACTTTCTCATGGAATAATGGTGCCGCATCCCTCCTGCAGAATTTCAGACGCTGGTGGACTCTATGCGAAGGCTCATACAGGCTGTACTGGCTGTATGTGGTGGCCCAATGCTCTATTAAGTGACTTTGACTTGGTGCTTCCATTTTTGTCCACGACCTGAACCTCGTTATCCATGCTTTTAGCTCATTCTAGATCGCCACCTCCTTTCCCATTGAGTGAACATTGAGCTGCATAGGGATCGTGATGTGGGTGGGGTTGGTGCCACGGATGTTGAATGGGCTTGTGGATTGAATGATTGAGCTGGAGATGTATGATGTGGATGTGGAACAGGCATGATGGAGCTATTGGCCTCCTCCTATGTCACGATTTCGTTGTATTTCCTTGTAACAGCAGTGTTATACAAAATCGTTTCCAACTTAATGGGAATATGTCCAGAATAATTTTTATATGAAAAAAAGGTTTAAAAAATGTAAGTTCATCAAAACTGATAAACATGCATGAGCCAAAGTTCTTAAATTTATAAAATCAAGCCAAGATTCGGCACACAGGAGGTCAAGATAATTCGTAGCCAAAGCGGTGATGCCATGGCTTATCCGACCACTTATCAACAAGACAAACTGCTTAATACAACTATGTCAGAAACCAAGGCAGTCGCAAGCTATCAAGCTGAGAAGCAGCATCAGCATGACAAAGGGTAGGGATGTAACAGGAGAAAGAAATAGAGGCAGAAACAGCAAGAGGAAATTAGATTTCGAAATGGGTGAAGGAATAAGAAAACCTTGATTAAATCCAATCCTAAAGTGTCACTGAAAAAAAACTTTAAAGAGGTCTTCAACATAGTGTGCAGACTTAATATCCCCATCAGAATGAGAAGACACATAGACAAAGATAAGGGAAAATAGAGATGGATGAAGAGAGAGAGAGAGGGAGAGAGAGAGAGAGAGAGAGAGAGAGAGAGAGAGAGAGAGAGAGAGAGAGAGAGAGAGAGAGAGAGACAGAGACAGAGACAGAGACAGAGACAGAGACAGAGACAGAGACAGAGACAGAGACAGAGACAGAGACAGAGAGAGAGACCTGCAATACCAGGTCGATGCGTGCAGCGGATAGAGCAACGTCCTAATTCAACTTCCAATACTGAAAATCCATTTAATAGACTAGTCCCGCATTGCGGGAAATATCACCTATTAAACTGATAAGAACAGTTAATACACTTGAAAACGAGAAAGAGAAACAAGAGAGAGAGAGAGATAGAGAGAGATAGAGAGAGACAGAGAGAGACAGAGAGAGAGAGAGAGAGACAGAGAGAGAGACAGAGAGAGACAGAGAGAGAGAGAGACAGAGAGAGAGACAGAGAGAGACAGAGAGAGACAGAGACAGAGAGAGACAGAGAGAGACAGAGAGAGACAGAGAGAGACAGAGACAGAGAGAGAGAGAGAGAGAGAGACAGAGAGAGACACACAGACAGAGAGAGAGAGAGAGAGAGAGGGAGACAGAGAGAGAGATAGAGAGAGAGAGAGAGAGATAGAGACAGAGACAGAAAGAGAGAGAGAGAGAGACAGAGAGAGAGACAGAGAGAGAGAGAGAGAGACAGAGAGAGAGACAGAGAGACAGAGACAGAGAGAGAGAGAGAGAGAGAGAGACAGAGAGAGAGAGACAGAGAGAGACAGAGAGAGACAGAGAAATTTAAGCAAAAAACCACAAGAGAGAAAAGAGGAAGAGAGGAGTGGAGAGACAAAACAGACAAGCAAAGACAGGGACACATGGACATCGAAAAGTACTGTGATAGGGGAGATAAGAAGGGCGGACAACTCTGACAGGCCACTCTTACTGCCATCAATCACCATGTTCCTTGGCATCTGACCACTGCTCTTTACGTGCTCCAAATATATCATTAGTCGTGCTGTTTATTCCTCGGACCCCAACATGGGTCTATGCTACCATTGGGTATATGTCCTGTTATTTCTCATTGTCACAAGCCCCTTTGTGTAAAAATAAACACAAAACATGCAAATAATAATAATAGCCAGCTAGAATGGCTTGGTCCCCTAATAACAGTCATAATAACGTTCCGAAACTACTTATCATGATCATTGGTACAACCAAATTGTTTTACCTGGTGAAAGGTTTACTTCCTGTGTTGTCTATCATCGTGTCTTGTAGATGAGAAGTTAAGGTATTATAAGCAAGGGCCCTTTGCCTGTTTAGCCCTGAACTGAGCAACATTCCAAAAATAGATGGTGAGAAAGTGATTAAACTTTTCAAATGAGAACAGAAACCTGCAGGTAGTTAGAATTCCCTGACAGTCTCACCCTCCCCTCCAATCTGATTCCTGCACACCCCTGCGGAGCCCAATGCCCCATTAATTAGTGCATGGCAGCAGGATTGCTTTGAGAGTTCTAATTAACAAAACGGCGGAAGGATGCAAGGCGTGACATGGGCACAAGGCCTTGGGCGTGGTTGCTGTGTCAAAGGCCTACCACAGGGGGTAGCTGTGATGCAGGCAAGACAGTTAGGTAATGATGGGTAAAGTGATGCTATACAGGGTGCTTATAGAGAATGGAAAGTTTCTCTTTTTACAGAATTCATTTGTCATACATCTCAAGGTTAGGCATTGTCGGCAGAGTTACATTTAGAGACTGGAGTTGAGGCCAGGGGTGAGGAAATGGAGAAGGATATAGATGAAGTAGGCCGACGATAGACAGGAGATATGGGCAGATGAAGGAAATAATTAGATCGACTTGATCGAGGAACAACATTGGAGTAACCGCTGGAAAGAAAACTGGGATCATTACTGACTGGCTGTCTTGAGTTAGAAGGAAAGCAGGGGGCAAATTGCAGTTACACACTCCTGATAATAGGACCTGCCAAGCACCACTCGAGTGCCTTTATGACAAGTGGTGGGTATGAAGAAACATCTGGCAAGCTTCTGAATCAATAGTCTGGCAAAATCTGAGTTTCTGGGTTTGCATTACCTGAATGCAACAATATTATCGATGTCACACTTCACCGTCTGCCTCAATCTTGTTCTGTGTCAAAATGTCTGATTACATTAAACAAAGATAAAATATCATGAATTATCCTCCATTTAGAACCAGAACAGTAGAATAACTGTCCTTCTCCCTAGTTGTTTTTGAAGCATTTCTTTAACAGTGAATCGAATGATGACGTGTGAAGGGCATTTGCTATTGTATGACACAAGGGTTGCCATGATGCATTTATAATTTGTCTTGTATCCCTATAAATGTAAATATGAATCGTGGATATAAACACAGGAATCAAATTGCTGTTTTGCTACTTCGAGGGCTACCAGGAAAGCCAAGAGGTACGCACACTTGCCTCTGAGCTGTCTAGCCGAGGTTTGAATCTCGACCTAGCTATAAACTGTTATCCTGAGTGTTTTGCAGGCAGGGTGAGGAATCACTGTGTGCCATCCATCGGTAGGACCCAGATGCCAGCCCTCCTCATTGATGGGAGTTAAAGATCCCATGGTATGCTTTCCAAATGGTAGGTGAGTTATAGCCGACACCCTGAACAAATTACATATTCCTACATCTTCAGTCGAGTAACTACTCTGCATCGGAGTGGCGACCTGTCCAGGATGGGTTCTTGCAAAGAAATGTCTCTTGACTAATGGCGATATGGCCTAGGACTGTGAAAAGAATATGTGCATTTGGTTGTTGATTAAAAATTATTTTACACTTTGAAATGCATTTCGAAGACAAAAATAACAAAATTACTCAAAATACAAAAAATAGAGAGAAAACCCCTGATCACGGATAAACGACTTCCTATTGCATCATGTTTACAAACAAACGGACATTTTTCAGTCTCAAACATCACCTAAAATACTTTCAAGAAGAACCATCAAAGCATTAGAATGAAAAATGGTAGAGATACAATGGGAATTAAATTAAAATTGGAGAATATTTAAAATATACTTACAACTGTGTGTGATACAACAAAACAATTGTAGATATATTTTTGACAACTGTAAATTATTACGGTAGTTATAGTAGTAATAATAACAATGATAACAATGACATTCTATTTTTTTTCACTATAAAAAAGCAGTAAGTATGAGGTAAGAAAGGCCTTTAAATGTACCGATTTATTTTGGAATCAAAGCATTTATGTTGAAACAAACATTATTGTGCAGAAGATTCAGCCTCATATTGGTGACAATTATTGTGCAGAAGATTCAGCCTCATATTGGTGACAATCAAAGTTTGAGCCTTTCGTCCATTACTGAAGAAATTGTACAATGCTGTTGACCAGAGCAGGAAAAGGGCATGCAAAGCACAGATGGTTCAGTGAATTACAGGGTACATAACTGCTGAGCGAAGTTGTAATTCCAATACCCTTTGCCAATTGTATAATGCAAATTCAGCTTCTGATTTTGCTGATTTTCTTTTTCTTCTTAAGTAAAGACATTTGCGTTTAAACATCCTTTGGTTCCATCCCTCCTTTGTGGCTGATGTACCCTCAATTGCGTCACAACAGATATTTTGCACGTCCACCTCTACTTTAACCCCCCCCCACCCCCATCCAAGATATAAAACAGAGCACTGTTGGGTAGTCAATCTAGTCTACCCTTATTATCAGTACTTCCGTCGATATGTTGGGTAGTCGATAAAGTCAAAAAAAAAATTTTTTTTTTTGATCTACCCTTATTATCACTTTTTCCGTCGATATGTCTGTCTGTCTGTCTGTCTGTCTGTCTGTCTGTATGTCTGTATGTATGTCTGTATGTTCGCTCCAGTGCTCCGTTAATACAATGGCGATTTCGATGAAACTTGGTTGGTAGGTTCATACCATGACCTAGTTGTGTGCAAATGAGAACCGTTGCTATGGACACCACCGTTGACGAGCAACGGGACTTTGAAATTTTTGAAAAATCATAAAAAAAAAAAAATTCGAAAATCAAAAATCCGGCCACGAGCGACTGTGGGCAGTACATTCAGCCATATTGTCAAAAATTTCCAGCCGGATCCTATGAAAACTGTCGGAGAAAATAGACTGAATGAACCCTGGTCAAAAACAATAAAAAAACGAAGTTCGTTATATCTCAGAGACTATGAGTCAGATATACATGAAACTGGTATGGTAGGTTCATGGTATGTCCTAGTTATGTGTGAGAAAGAACCGTTGCTATGGACGCTTTTGTTGGCTAGTAACGGCTGAAAAATGACTAAATTCGACTACCCATGTCCGCCTACCGGCTTGTCTGTATGTATGTCTGTATGTCCAGTAACTACTCAGAGACCCTTGGACAAATCAACACGAAATTTTCAGGGCACACTCAGGGTGTCTCCACTTAGATTTTCTGCAAAATATTTTTCCAAAATAAAAAAAATAATAATTTGGATTTCTCTTTAACGCTGTTATTGTTTGGGTTATTTATTCATTGTGGCGGACCAGCCCCATTACTTTGTCCGGTAACTAGTACGAGATCAAGTACCATGGATAAATAGGACGGGAAACTCCTAATACGCAAAATTAGAATTGTCTCGCTTTCATTGGAGGTCCCAAGAGCAACAAGATTATTTGATATTTCAAACTCTTCCAGCAAGTAAGCACAAACTCCACCCAGCCGGAGAGTGGGTACTCTGCTAGTTACTGATATTTTTCGCACAAGGAACCTGGCGTCTAGCCCATATGATTATGAATTTGTGTTATCTTTATCATGCGAATCGTCGAGTTTGCATTCAACAGACTTGTATCATACAAAGGATGAGGATATCCAGGAGGAAAACACGAGTGTTCACAGAGCTAGGCCGTACGTGGATCATGGCGACGGAGTTGGCTTCCCTGGTGAAAGTCTCAACTTACCGATTCATTGCCTCTGAATAATTTATCGTAGTGAATGGACTCATGTATTTCTCTAACCTTTTTATGTGGGAAACCTTTCATTGTTTAAACAAGGCATGTTTCACGCCTATATTGGTTTCTGCTAATTATACTCCTGTATTGCTGTATTGCATTGCAAGCTGACAGGCACCCCCTCATGTGCATCCTCAATTACATTTACATGCTTTGTGCTGATATTACACTCACTATTTCCTGGTTGACATGTATTCTGCAGGTGTTCATGTGATAATTTTCCTGAAACCCAGGATTGAAGAATGCCATTACTGTCAGAAATTTGATGAAACTAGTAAATACCCGTTCCCTCTGGGAATATGACTCGGTGAAGAAATAAGCCGAGCTGTGTAATAAAATAATTTTTTTGTGAGATTTGAATGTTTTGTTGAAGGAAAAAAAAAAAACTTCACTTCGATCTGTATAATTTAAATAATAGCCGTGCGTCCCCGTCGCTTAGCAGACGGCTTTAACCAAAAGGCAGCATGTTGCACTTCACAAACATGTTGCATGTCTATCTGTGAGTCTTAATGAGGATGTGAAATGAAGGTGAAACACCTGAAAGAAGAAAAAAAGGATCATTTATGACACATACTTGTTTTGTTGATGTTGCTATCGTTGGGGTTATGGTTGTTGAGGTATTCCTTCAGTGTACTTTTATATATTTTTTCTGTTGCTTTAAGAAGACTGCAGGAAAATGTGTGTGCTCCTTGCGTATCCTTTCTAAAGAATTCCTGCTGTAGTAGAATAATTAATGTTACAATTGGAACCACTACATTAAGCTTCAATTCCTTCTTCTATCTTGGCAATACTGGCTTTGAAACCAAGGATTTTCATGATGAAACGCACACAAATTTTTATTTGAAATAAATCGATTTTTCGATTCCCACAAAGGAAATCGATTTTTAGCTTTCCAATGGTACCATTTAATTATTCCACTACAGCAGGAACCGCTATATTAAAGCTCGAGATCCTGCTTCTAATTCACGTGAGGGACGGACGGACGCATTTCCTTTTAGTTTTAGTCATACCTGTTCCCTCTGGGAGCAAAAACAAAAAAAGGTGTCAATTACCCACTCCCTCCAGCATGGGTCAGTTGTTAAACCACCTGCACTATTCTCCATGTACAAGTGAAAATCGCAAGTTGTCTCCCCCATCCTCATGGGTGGGGAGTACGGGGGGGATGAAGGGAGAATTATTTTGTGGCCATATTATGGCCTTAGCCACCCTGAGCATGTAGGCAAAAATTTAATGGAGATTGCGCTATCCGTTTTCGATTCTATCATGATCAGACATACATGCATACATAATACAATAACCATTTCTTTTACGCCACGATGCGCATAGGGCCGCTGAAGCAGTTTCCTTTGGCTAAGGAGTACAGTCCTGGACAAGTCACCAACTCTGAAGCAGGATACTCAATGGCTTATTATCCCTTTAAGCTGGTACTCATTTTGCCAAACTCAGAAGGATGACAGGCTGAGTCAACACATGTGGTGTTATTTCAGCGGCATGAGAGGGTACTTAAACTCAAGACCCAAATATCTTAAGTCAGCCACCTTAACTGTTCAGTCAACACCAAGCTTGTACACATACATACATTCATACAATTGCCTTATTTTAGTATGATTGGAGGAAGCATCAAAGAACTATCCGAGAACGTGGCACAGATGTTCCTTCCTGCCCTAAAGATGCATCCAGGATTCCTTGGCTTGACCCTCAACATCTAGAGCCATCAGGTCTCCTATGCATATCATTTCCTGTCAAAATGGAGGTCTGGGATCTCTCAAGAGAAAACTTAGTAGGCAATAACTCACTTCTGTTTTTAGGAACCAAACAGCACAACTTCAAAATGTCTCACCTGCACACTTTCACAAAAAAATTAATCTTTTAAAAATACATTTCTACTCAATATCGGTCGGTGGTTGATATAAATCTGACATTATTTTGTGATGCTGGACTGCTGGAAAGAGATTACTCCTTTATAAGTTTTGTCATGAACGAGATAAGAGACATTTTCTGGGCTCCCCAGTTGTTCATTGGTTTCCATTATCTGCCATTGAAAGACTGCAAACTGTTTACTGGCTTTGTATACACATTACAAAAAAACTTTTTATACTATACTTTTTATTGTACGAGTAAGATGACCAAAATGTTTATACATTTGCAAGGTTTCAGAGCCTAAAACAGTACTGTGTGTTATTCATTTCCAATTCTTCAGTTAAGGTCTACACTGTTCCCAGCTTGATGGAATTGTGAAAAGTAGTGTTCGGTTATTTAGCCCTTGTTGGACTTATTGGAAATGGGGGCAAATGACAATGGGGGCAAAACGAATGACTTATTTAGCCCTTGTTGGAAATGGGGGCAAATGGATTTGGTCTCGATTTTCAGGTTTGTGCGTGAGTACGTGCGTGCATCCGCAACCACATCTTGGACATGACCAATTTTATTTGCACTTGGCACAAAGACAACACATGATGGAATACGTAAGCATGTAAAAAAAATTGAGATCAGGTTCAAGATGGCTGACTGGCGGCGATAGGCATGTCAAACTTTTATCGAGATCAGATCCAAGAGGGCCGACTGGCAATCATTTTAGTTGTAAAAAAAAAAAAACCCTGATGTTGAACACGTCCTCAACCATTTCTTGGACATGCATTTACCGATATTGTTCAAACTTGGCACACAGAGATAATGAATGATGGATTACATCAGCACATCTTTTGTTTTTTCAAGATCAGATCCGAGATGGATGACTGGTGGCCATTTTGTTACTTAAATGTTTCCCCAACCATTTCTCTGACAGGCATGATCTGATTTTGTTTAGACGTGGCACAAGCGCAGTACAAACTGGCATACAGTTGCACCTAACTGTATTTTGCAATCTGCCCAAAGATGGCCAACTGGTAGACTGACAGCCATTTTAGTTGTAAAAAAAAAATCTGATGTTGAGAACACGTCCTCAACCATTTATTGGACAAGTATTTACCGATGTTGTTCAAACTTGGCACACAGATAATGAATGATGGCTTACATTAGCACATCTTTTTTTTTTTTCAAGATCAGATCTGAGATGGATGACTGGTGGCCATTTTGATACTTAAATGTGTCCCCAACCATTTTTCAGACATGCATAGTCCGATTTTGTTCAAACTCGGCACAAGCACATTCATGATGGTATACACGTGTGAATCACTTTATTTTGTGATCTGATCAAAGATGGCCGACTGGAAGACTGATGGCCATTTTAGTTGTACGTAAATATAGGCTAGCCCTTTAACTCCACACAGAAAATTACTGAAACAATGGGGGCTATGACATTTTATGTCTTTTTTACCTGTTCACTGATGGGGGGACTTCTCATTGCACAACTTCACTGCAGTGAGTATTTTTGTCCCAACATGAAACCTTGTGAAAATAAATAATTTATAAACACATGTCCAGCCAGGACTACAAATGGTGATGACTACTTCTTTCCTTCTTATATACAGCATATGGCTGTGAGTAGCATCATTTCCTGGGGTAGCAGAGATGCAACTGTGCCACTGATGCAGTGCCCCCAGTGGGTTTGAGGAGGAATTTGTAATTTATTCAGGGTGCCGGTAATAGCTCGACTACTCTTTGTGAAGGACACTGGAATATTTAGCATCCACAAACTAATGACAGCAGATCGACGCCAAGTTTAATGCACATCTTAGAGCAGCACACACATTGATGCCTCGACCCGCCTGCAAAACACCAGGATGACAGTTTAAAGCTGGGTCAGGATTCAAACCCAGGCTAGACAGCTCAGAGGTAAGTGTGCATACATCTTGTCTATCCTGCTAGCCAAAAGGTAATGAGAAAACACAAAAAAGAATTAACGATGACATTACACACAGCAACCCTTTCTTGTTTTATGTTATGTTTTAATTCTTTAGGTTATGTTTTCACTGCTTTCTGTTTGTTTGTTACTTGGCAAATTTTATTGTTTTGACAAGTATGTTGATTGCCTCCGTTTGTTTGTGTGTGTGTGTGTGTGTGTGTGTGTGTGTGTGTGTGTGTGTGTGTGTGTGTGTGTGTGTGTGTGTGTGTGTGTGTGTGTGTGTGTGTGTGTGTGTGTGTGCGCTCGCCTCCGGCCCAAACCGCTGAATCAACCCTTCTGAAATTTTCAGAGATTAATGTCACCGACCATGCGACGGTCACGCACTGAAGCTTCGTAAAATTAAGTCAAACGAAAAGGTCAACATAGGCCAATCAGCCAATTTGAGCCAGATTTCCTAAAATTCTCAAATTTCATCCGATTGACTTGAAATTTGAACAGTATTTGCATATCAGGTTAATGAATTCAACCACCTATTAATTTTGTGGACAAAAGGTCAACACAGGCCTAATTTGTAAAATTGATAGGTAGGGCCAAAAACTACAGTAAATATGTCACTATCTCAAAAAGTTGTGGACAAGTTATGACAAAACAAGGTGGGTGAGTTGGATCGGTGACAAGAACAAGCGGATTGGATTTTGGTTCATATCCAGCCCATCAGTGGGATACAAAACGTGAACTGTTCCACCTGGCAGAGGTATGCGCTCTACCGAGTGCTGTTTTGCCAAGTTGTCACTCCATGAGTGATTTTTCATTTGTTTGTTTGTCTATCTGTGTGGAGGATATCTCAAAAACTTGTGGACGGATCCAGATCTGATAATTTTTTAAGTGATTCTTCACCATTGAGAGATGGGGCGAAACCGATATATAGCACAATATCTCAAAAAGTTGCGTACGGATTTGGATGAAACTTGGTGGACAGGTTAGTTGTGCGACAACGACGAATTGATTAGATTTTGGTGAAGATCCGAATCCGGATCAGACTACTGTCATTTATTAAGTGAGTCTTCACCATTGAAAGATAGGCCTCAAAAACGATATATAGCACAATATTTCAAAAATGTAGTGGGCCAGATATGTTCTCGTAGAACAGGCATTACAGGGCGGAGGTATGCGCTCCACCGAGTGCCCTTCTCGTTTTGCATGTGTGGACCTTGGGTTCCCTATATAAGATGGGGAATGATACAATTAGAAAATGCATGTTGATGAACATCGGTGATGGAATCATTGGTAAACACAATGCTGATTGTGTTGTAATAGAAGCCCAGTGTCAGGTTTTTTTGTGGAAGTGGGGCAGGAAGTGTGATACTACTCCTCTTGACCAGGATCACTGCATATTCATTTGTACCATCAGCTATGAATCTTCCTTCCTCATCCACTTTCAAACATCACAAGAGATTCTTCACCGACAGGTCGTGGTGAATGAAATTGTGATGTGCAACTCTGACGACATTTGGCCCTTCATCAATCGTGAAAGGCAGCACGACCTTCAAGGCCACCACCAACATCGTCAGTGATGTTGTTCTGTCGGTAATGTTTTTGGGATCGCACCAGGTTTCGGAAGACAAAAGAAACGAAGATGAGGACTCATTGTTGCCATAAAATGACCCGTAGCATTGAAATGCCTTCATCACAATGCCCCGAGCAAATCGACAGGCGATTCCATAAATTCACAGCAACAATGGAGAAAATTGAAATTTCTACATCATTTGCCATCATTTTTCAACTGGGCAAAACTACGAAACCTCCTCCCGTGGAGTGCTGTTATAACTCACGACGATGTTGCCTGACCGTTTCAGTGAAATGTCACTTAATGAGAACCTTCCGAAGACACCTTGAAAGATTAGCTTCATTGCAAAATACCTGATAGGACGTTCCCCATGAGACCGTGAGAGTTTTTGGTAGAACTGGTGTTGTTGGAGGGAGGATAAAGACAATATGCACATACCTTGTTGTTAAACAGCACGCAGACTCCAATTGCAGCCAATGTAGTCACTGGAGGTTTAAAACATAAATATATCTTTGCTGAATGAAAATCAGCGATATAAAAAGGGGAAATTGCATTATACAATAGGCAAAGATGGCAGGTGGTTGAACTTTAAACAAGAGGGGGGAAACTGCGGTGCATTTTAACATGGAGGGAGGGGGGAGAAGGGGTGCATTGGGACAGCCTCTCTCCCAGTTATCGTTGGCCATTGACATTAATTGGCAACACATTGGCACTTACAACATCCTGATATTAATCGTTGTTAGCACTTAGCATCTTTGGCCAAGAATAGCTATGAGAAGGGATGTCCTGATGCACCCTGTGGCCCAATTCACACTCGTCTCTCCCACAAACGTTCTCTCATCACATCACAGTTTTTGCCTCAATTCAGTCATAAACCCAAGAGGCTGATTGTATGAATAACTGATTGATTAGTTATCCCAGTACACTGTGTTTGGTGGCTGGTGGTACATACAGCTGCTCTTGGCCTGATATATTTTAAAAATCCATCTGTCAAAGAAACAGCATAAAAATTCCAAATTGGCACGTCATTCAGGCTAAATAACCTGATTGCTCTTAGGGAGTGAATATTAAATGTTATTTTTTTTTTTGAAAAACCTCACCGTTGACCAGGATATGCAACTAGAACACACAGGGATGGGTGAGATTTCTCAGTGGTCGACCATTCGTGACGTTCAAGACGAAAACGTAATAAACTCGAAGGGCACTCAGTAAAGCGCGTACCTGCACCAGGCTGCAGTTTACGTTTTGTATCCCACCGACAGGATGGATCTCGATCTACTGACCTGAACCAAAATCAAATTGGCTTGTTCATGTCATCTTACCAACTCATCCCTATCTCTCCTCATATTGTTTTGGCTCCATCTCTCAATAGTGAAGAATCACTTTAAAAATTCAAGTATACATATCCGGATCTTCACCAAAATCTGATCGATTCGTCCTCGTCACACACCTAACCTGTCCACCAAATTTCATCTGAATCCGCCCACAACCTTTTGAAATATCCTGCACTCAAACAAACAGACAGGGGTGAAAACAATACCTCTGTCCATCGCAGGTGGTGGAGGTAACAATAACCAACATTGCCAGCCTGTGGTTGCAATCAAAAGCTCCATGTTTTCAGCAACATGGACATTTCTGCTGCCCAGCGGCCCAAACCACTCGCTTATGTCCACCTCAAATTGGTAAAATATTTCACCTGAAGCAGTGATTTTTAACATCAATTTACACAGCGTGCAGGCCATGGCCAAATGCTCTCTCCGGCTGACTCTGCAAAAGAATAACAGCGGTGTGTTGAGAGGAAAGGGGCCGTAATTAAAATCCCCTCATTGTATCGTCTGGTTCACACTGTCAGCATAACCGAGAGCGTGGTGCACCGTCTCGTCACCGTCGACCCATCCTTGGTATGAAAACAGGTATACTTATTGCATTCAACATTTTGATTTTTTTTCCCCCCCTCTTTTTTGTTTGAAAAAAGTTCCTTCAAAAGAGGCAAACAAGCCCAAAATCCCGGATAGGTGGAGAAGATTTCATGAAAAGAACAGAATGAACAAGAGCTCTCCAAATCACAGCGGAATAAATAAATAAAACGGTCATATTCAAAGCAAGAATCATGTGCTGATTTTTGCATTTAAATGCAAGCAAACATCCGTTTAGTACAGGTATAAAATAAGATGCAAACTTTTGTAAAAACGTTTTGCCTCTGAGATGAGGCCCTTCGTACACTACGTACACTTCGGAATCATAAATAATATAATTCGCTCAGTTTGCGATTGTGTTCTGAGAGCCGAGCTAAACTTTCTGCAAAGGGGAAAAGCTGTCACCAGAGAAAGTTACATTAATGGCAGATAAAGTTCATTTCCAGTAAATCAAATGAAGAACTAGAACGGCACTCAGCAGAGCGCAAACCTCCATCAGGCTGAACTGTTTACGTTTTGGATCCCACTGATAGGTCGGATCTGCAAGAATGAATATATATATATATATATATATATATATATATATATATATATATATATATATATATATATGTATATATATATATATATACACACACACACACATCTATCTATAATTCCAGCAGTGTGTGTGTGTGTGTGTGTGTGTGTGTGTGTGTGTGTGTGTGTGTGTGTGTGTGTGTGTGTGTGTGACCGCTGTTTCTCGACAACCACTGGTCCGATCTAATTGAAACTTGCCAGGTATATTGCTGGGGACCTGAGTATGTGCCTTTTCAAGGTTTGATATTAATCGGACAAGTGGTTCCCAAGTTATGGCCATTTATTTACCAACCAATGACAGGACACGGTGCTATGACATCACAATTGACGTCACAATTCTTCTTCTTTTTTTGCACGTACGGCCACGCACTCGTATATACAAAGGCGGCATTAGTCATTTTGGAGCCCCATGCAAAACACAATAATGTCCCAGTGGGGCCCCTGTCAACCTGTCATCACTCAAAAATACACATTTTGACAACCGTATGTCTGACGTCGATGTATTCGGTCATTACTTCTGCAATTCCAACGAATTAAACTTGCCAAGAGGACTACGGGTCAGATGGCTTATTTAGCAAGTGACCCACATTTTGCGGGTTTGACAAATTTTCTCTCATTGAACCCACGGACCCGTTTTGATATCGATAAAACCCGTATTGGATAGAAAGTACAAACAATTTCATAGACGCAATGTTTTGCTTCCAATCCACTCGCATGGATTCACACACAGAATGACAGACCTGTGGCAATCTCTATCCGATATGCAAGGTACCGCTCTAGTCTGACTCTATGAGCTGGGTGATGTCATGAGCTTTACCCAACTGACCAATTGCCTCAATCCTCATCTGTATGCATTGTCACGTTTACCATTTGTCCTCATCCCAAATCAATCGGTAAACCTATTTGCTTTCCAATTCGCTCTTCGACTTCCGTAATATTTATCGGTATTTTCGAGTATTTTGAATGGTACGATTTCATTCGGATCGTTTTCATCCGTACACAGGGTGTCCACAAATTACCGTTCCAAATTCAAACCGTGAATACAAAAAATGAGTGAAATGGGTTTGATGCTTGTGAATGAATGAACATTTCTCAAGGTTTTACTGTCAAGATTTATCAAGATCATCATATCACATTCATCACCATTTATCATCACTGGGTCTCTGTGAAGCAGGCAATACTGCTCTTTATTGTGGGGATGCTATTTGCAGTAAATGATGTGATGTCACGCGTCACAGGCGACAACTGGAAACGAAAAAAGTAAGTAAAACTTTGAGAAATGTTATGTATGTATGTATTACTAATTAATCAGCATATCAAATAGCGTATTTACATTTAATTGACCCTATGCACTAAGCGAGTGACGTCACAGCGGAAGGTAAGGCTCCACCATATTGAGTGGAAAAAAAATCATGGCTACCACGCACGTGTCACGCGAACTTCTGGGCTATTTCCATGCATTAGATTATATTTCTAAGAAGAGGTACTGCGAAAAACTGAAGCTGTGTGGTCTTCGTGGAGATCCTTATATTATTTCAAAGGATAAATGGACAACAGAAAGGAAATTTTGGCATCAAATCGTTTTCCCTAACATCTATGTTTACCTTGTTGAAACGCCGAGTCCTTACACTCAAGCCAGCCTGAAAGCCTTCAAGAGTATGGACGCTTACTCATAATATGGAATCCGTAAAGTCGAGAAGCGAACGTAGAATTCTTCTAACATTCGCTTCTGACTTTACCTATTACCTCACCATTACCTTCACAACAACTACACCACCAAGAACAGGATCTCATCTGAAAAAAAAAATTCCTCAACATTACCTTCACAACAACAACTACACCGCCTCGAACAGGATCGCATCTGAAAAAAAAAATTCCTCAACATTACCTTCACAACGACAACTACACCGCCTAGAACAGGATCTAATCTAAAAAAATAAATATTACCTCAACATTACCTTCACAACGACAACTACACCGCCTAGAACAGTATCTCATCTAAAAAGATAATTCCTCAACATTACCTTCACAATGACAACTACACCGCCAAGAACAGGATCTCATCTAAAAAAATAAATACTAGAAGCGAACGTAGTATTCTTCTTACATTTGCTTCTGACTTTACCAATAACTTGTTCACAACTGTATACGCAATTTCGGGTTACTTCGGCCTGGATTCGGGATCAGCGATCAAATAATGTAAATCACGATTAAAAATTATTTTTTGATGATGCGGGAGATATCTTTATTAAAATCAGTTGAGGAAATATACACCATGTTTGATATTTGGGTCTTTCATGTCTCCGACGATGCCTTTATCTCCCGGCATGCATCATTCCCCATGACAAAAACCGAAAACAAAAAATAACCAGAAGCAAAAAAAAAAAACCAGAAGCAAAAGGGTCATAGCTAACGACACGGATTCCAAATTGCCATGGTATTGTGTTGTTGTTGTTGTTTCCTATTCTCTCATGTGCACACGTTAAGTACTATTCACAAGATAGAAATAAAACCCAATTGTGTTTATACACCGCACAGCGTTTAAAAAAAAACCGGAAGCAAAAGGGTCATAGCCAACGACACGGATTCCAAATTGCCATGGTATTGTGTTGTTGTTGTTGTTGTTGTCGTTTCCTATCCTCTCATGTGCACGTGTTAAGTACTATTCACAAGATCGAAATAAAACCCAATCGTGTTTATACATCACACAGCGTTTAAAACAACCGGAAGCAAAAGGGTCATAGCCAACGACACAGATTCCAAATCGTCAGGGTTATTGTGTTGTTGTTATTGTTCTTCTTCTTATTCTTTCGGCTGCTCCCTTTCGGGGTCGCCACAGCGGATCATCCGTATGATCCGCATAGTGATTTGGCACATGTTTTACGCCGGATGCCCTTCCTGACGCAACCCTGGTCGCCTCTTATGACACAGGGATATGGTACACCTATTTTAACCTGGGTATACACTGGCCCAGTACACTGGTACTCATTTCGCCGACCTCGGAACGATGACAGGCTGAGTCAACCCCCTGGTGTATTAATTCAGTGGCTCAACGGGGCTTGAACTCAGGACCTTTTGGATCCCAAGCCGCTGCCCGAACCACTGCCCCAACACCAGGCTTCGTTGTTGTTATTGTTGTTGTTTCCTATTCTCTCATGTGCACACGTTAAGTATGAAGCTCACTTCTTTCGTTCACAATTATGTCGCCGGGATTAGAGACAGAGATTAAGCTCAAGAAATGCACAAGTAAAAGGAGACAAGATACTGACAAACTATTAAATTTAATCTGCGATGTAATAGCAATAAGACAAGTCTCGAGGAAACAACTCAGAACTGTGCGGGTTCCACGGCTGTGAGAAAGGCGATCTCGCCCATCTCATTCTGTCAATAAAACAAGGGATATAATGCATTTTAATGATACAAATCAGACAATATTTTGTAACCACCAGCCATTTAATACCAACTAATGAAATAACGTTTCAGAAATGAGTTACATACCGGAGACAAAATGAAGGCCACACAACCAGTCAGTTTCGCCAGGTCGCCATTTTTCTCTTCTCAGAACCGATATCCAAAGATTTCGTCGGTCTGCTTCGGCGGGAAAGCGGTAAAACTGCATCCAGAGCCTTTAGTATATCGCCGAGTACATCCCGAGGCACAACAACTCTTACCCATTTGCGGACAAAAAAAAATCGCTTGCTTGGAAATAACGGTGAATTTGAAGTGAAGACGATCGGTTGTTATTGACGCGGGAATACTTTCTTGCTGCTCAATATGGCGGAGCTGCCACAGTCACGTGACCGGTGACGTCATCTGAATAAGGCCTATTCACCCCCTTGTGTGGCGCATTGTTTCTGGCCGCCTCTGGTTCCCTGTTGCTGAATTTTTTTTAGATCCTCGTGGAGGATCTCGAAGTCTTTCTCACGTTGTTGTTCTTCATCTTCTTCTTGTGGACTTTTTTGTTTCACAGGTCAGGTCAGGTATGGGAGCATGTGCCAGAACAGCGCGTCGCTGCGTCCACTTTCTGCCGGTACTCCAGGGGCCTCCGTCTGGCCATCCCCCAGGCAGATGCCAGGCCCATCCCCATCTCCTTGAGATGATGGTCAACCTGCTGCAACCATGAGGCACGTGGTCGGCCCACTGGCCTCCTCCACTCATGAGACTCCCTCGCTGAGAGAATCTGGTAAGCAGGATCAGCGTCAGGAAAACGAGCCAAATGTCCATACAGCCGCAACTGACGCTCACGGACTATGCAGGTAACAAATCTCATCCGAGTCTCTCTCAGCAACCGCTCGTTGGATACAAAATCCGACCAGCGATAGCCAAGGATTCTCCGAAGAGACCTGGTACCAAAGGAATTAAGTCTCCGTCTCAGATCCTTGGTCAGAGTCCAAGTCTCGCACCCATAGAGCAAGACTGGAAGTACCAAGGACCTGAAGACTCGGACTTTCGTCCTCCCGCACAGGTACCGGCAGCGCCACACCCCATGATCCAGTGAATCCATGACTCCCCAGGCCCGACCCAGACGTCTATTGACCTCTGACTCGCAGCCAGCATAGACATGAATATCACTGCCAAGGTAAGTGAATCTCTCCACAACCTCAACATCCTCACCACAAACAGACACAGACAGGACAGCAGCATCCAAGATGTCACTGAAAGCCTGGATCTTAGTTTTGACCCAAGAAACCCGTAATCCCAGCGGCTCCGACTCCTCATTCAGTACCTCGAGGGCCCCCAAGAGGATGTTTAAAGTCTCCGCAAAGATGACTGCATTATCTGCAAAATCAAGGTCCGGGATCTTGACATTCCCAAACGATGCACCGCAACTTGATCTCTCCGACATCCTCCCTAAAATCCAGTCCATACAAGTGCTGAAAAGTGTGGGGGCAAGTACACATCCCTGACGAACTCCAGTAACAACTGGAAATAAGTCAGAGGTGGTACCACCACACTTCACAGCACTCTCAGTACCAGAGTAGAGTTCAGACATCAGATCGATCAGTTTTGGTGGCACCCCACGAAGACCAAGAATCCTCCAGAGGACATCCCGATTCACTGAATCGAACGCTTTACAGAGATCAACATAGGCTGCAAGCAGCCCCTGCCGAAACTCTCGTCTGCGTTCGGTGAGGACACGAAGAGCAAGGATACGGTCAATCGTTGACCTCTTTGGTGTAAAGCCTGACTGCTCTGGACGCTGGTGCTCAAGCAGATGGTGGCGAACCCTATCAAGAATTATCCGAGCAAAGACCTTGCCCGGCACTGAGAGCAGCGTCACCCCTCGGTAGTTGTTGCAGTCTTGGCGATCACCCTTCCCTTTCCAGAGAGGGACAACAAGGCCCCTCTTCCAGTCAGTTGGGATGATGCCTGTGTTCCAGGCAGAGCACAAAACTGCATGCAACGACACGAGTGCAGCATTTCCACCAGCCTTGAGAAGTTTGGCATGGATGCCACAGATCCCTGGAGCTTTGCCCCGTTTCAACTGGTTCACCGCAGCCCGTGTTTCCACAAGGGAAGGTGGACCACAGTTGATTTGAGGGTCAGCAACAGGGATTGTAACACCCTTGACATCCAACTCGACAGCTGGGGGATCAGCCTGGTACAACCGCTCAAAGTAACCGGCCCAGCAGGCCTTCACTTCAGACTCCTCTGTCAAGAGCCGACCACTCTCTGCTCGAACTGCAGTGCTCTGAGGGATGGGCTTGGATGAACGTAATGCGCAAATTCCCCTGTAAGCGGGATGAGAATCACCTGTCCACAGGTGATGCTCTACCCCCTCACAGATTCCTCGCACATAGGCCTCCTTGTCCACCCTCAGTGCACGTACAGTTTTACGCCTCAGCTCCCTGAACAGCTCAGCTCTGCCATTCAGCCTGGCCCTGCGACTCTGGTCAATGGTATCCAGTGTCCCTCGAGAGACAAAATTCTTCTTTGCCCTGCGGTGAGTTCCAAGACATCCACCGGCAACATCAAGGACGGTGGTCTTGAAGGCGCTCCACAACTCTTCAGGACCCCCCAAAGCACCCAGACCCCCCAAGTGTCCACTCAGCCTGTTCGCAAGCTCCTCAGCTACTCTCTCATCCCTGAGCTTGGCAACATCCAGCCTCGGCTGGGATGGTACCATTCTCCAGGATTTAAGGTGCAGCTTTAGAGTTGCTACAACAAGCCTGTGGTCAGTATTGAGGAACTGAGCACTCCGGTAGACCCTGCAGTTCTGGATCATCCTCCAACGACCGTCAATGAGGACATGGTCAATCTCCTTTGCCACACCGCCAGCGTTGGAATACCAAGTCCAGCGATGAGCTTGTGGGTGCTGAAACCATGAACCAGCCACCCTAAGTCCATGACTTCTTGCAAAGTCAAGGAACTTAGTGCTATTCTGGTTCATAGTTCCTGACCCATGGGGACCAACACACACCTCATAACCGTCCCTATCAGTTCCAGTCGATGCATTGAAATCCCCCAAGACTAGAAGTGTATCTCGTCTGGGGCACTGATCAACCACAGACTCGAGCGTGGCGTAGAATGCATCCTTCACGGTGAGATCACTCGCCTCAGTCGGAGCATAAACAGAGACCAGGGAAATGACACCTAAGGAGTGACTAATCCTTAATCTCATAATACGCTCGTTGACCGGTGTTACCTCAATTATCATTGGGGTCAGCTTATTGGACACAGCTACAGCAACTCCTTGGGTATGGTAACCATCAGAGCGACCAGACCAATAGTAGGTGTAACCACCCACCATTATCTCGCCGCAATCCGGTCTCCGAACCTCAGAGAGAGCTGCAATCCCGATGTCCAAACGCTTGAGCTCAGATGATAACAGAGAGAGGTGATCATCCTCTCTGAGGGATAGGACATTCCAGGCACCCACCCGAAGGGACCGCCTCAGGTTAACCCAAGGAGACCGCCGTCTGGTGGACGACACCTCAGCACCACTCCGACACACTCTCCCGCAATCTGACCCAGGGATGTTACCCCGTGGTTTCCCTCCGATCAAAGATTGGGGGTCCCGAAGGCTTTGCCCCAATCCCGTCATCCGGTGAGCTGCCCTGCGAAGGGAAGCTGCACAGGACGTACTCCCACGGAGTGGGTTTTCAGATTTTTTTGCGTTTTTATGTTTTGCGGAATGAAGGGTTTTACGGTGGCCGGAGTGCAAATCCTGCCACCAACCTCCTAATAAGAAGTAACCCAACTGCAGGAGGACGTCTGCAGACACAGTTGGGCACTAGATATGGATGGCCGTTGGCTCACAAGGAGCTCCTCCGCCCTTTGACAGGTTTTGTTTTTAATCCTGCTGGGTGTCCATATCCAAACACCCCCTTCAACACAAAACCTGGTGGGGGAGACGGTTTAGTCGCCGACAACCCGACCATGGAACAGGTTAGTACAGGTTTACATGGTACCTGTAGCAGGTCACAGATCGAACCTGACCTGACAGTTAACAGCCTACAGTTTTCATCACATTTCACAGCCTACAGTTTTTTGTTTCACAGCCTACAGTTTTCATCGAAACTTCCTGAAACTTGGCGTATATATGTAAAAATTCCCTGCGCAGACAGTAACCATCTCCGATTTTGAAAATTGCTCCGAGAAAAAAAGTTATGACGTCAAAATATCTCCGCTAATGGAAATCGCCTAAAAAATTATCTCCGAAACTAGGCAGGCTTTTTGAATTCTGTTTGTGGGAATCGAACAGGGCATTAGCAGAGATGAATTACCGCACATATGATACATCACTATGATGTCATATCAATTTTTATAACGTCATTCCTATTTTTTGACATTTTTTGTTTCACAACCCAGAGTTTTCATCGGATCTTCGTGAAACTTGCCATGTATATGCAGAAAGCCCACGCGCAGGCAGTAACCATCTCCGATTTTGGAAATTCTTCCGAGAAAAAAGGTTGACGTCATAATATCACCGCTAATGGAAATCACCTATCCCATTATCTCCGAAACTAGGCAAGCTGTTTGAATTTTGTTTGCCGGAATCAAGCTGGGCATTAGCACAGATAATTTATCGCAAACCTGATACATCACAATGACGTCATATTCGTTTTTATGACATCATCATTAAGAGGACGAGGATCTTCGCTCATTTGAGCTTGTTTTTCATAGGGCTGTGAACTTCAAGTGGTATTTGCAAAAAAAACGCACAACTTGGGTATCAAGTTCGACAAACACCCACCCCCCCCCAAAAAAAAATTGTTTCCTTTTTTGTATCTTCCACAAATTTTGTCAAATTCCACAAATCTTCAACCGCAGCACACAAAGGGTTAAAATAAAATAGAAAACCCGCTTTCGATTCCTCCCAACCTTTTTATCGCCTTCAACTTGCCATGTATGATAAGGCAAAGGTTGTAGTAGCTTCATTTGTCCTCCTCACCAGGAGTTCAAAGGTAGTGCAATGCAAATTATCTTTGTAAATGTGTGCCGTCGTGCCACTCCATGTGGTGGTGAGAGAGGGGATCACGGGTGACGCTTCAGGACCCTCAAATGGATCACGACTCACAAGTAAGAGGTCGATTGCAAAAAAAAAATCCGTTGGAATTCCCATTTTATTACCTTTTCCGCATTGGATAGGTGTATATACACCAGCTTGAACATCGTTCCACCTTATCGTGCCATTTTTTTTATAGATTACCTCAGAATAATAAGAGCATATTAATAATAATATGAACAATATAGTATTGTATCATAATAATAATAATAATAACAATAATTATAGGACAATAATTGGCCATAATAAAAATAATTACGTGACCCCCCACCCCACCAGCCGGTCCAGAGTACCCGCTCTTCCAATGGTGCTACTGGAGATGGTGGTTCACATTCCTCCACAGCAGGAGCACCATGAAAAGGTTCACTGCAAGAGCCTTCTGGAGTGTTACCCTCTGGAGTGATGTTTGCAGGCCTTTCCCACGTGTTGGCCTCTACGGATGGTTCAGATGGACCAGATACATCTCCGGTTACATCACAGGTTGACAGTCTTACGTGATCCACATGTCTCCTCACATTCCGGCCATCCAAGAGTTTTACAATGAGGGAAGAACCAAATGTTTCTCCAACAGTTCCTCCCAGTCAGGGATTACCACTTCCAAAATTGAGCACGTAGACATGATCTCCCACACTAAAAAGTCTCACCTTGGTGTGTCTGTCATGCCAGGACTTTTGCTTCGCTTGCACTCTGCGAACCTTTACAGATTCATCTGGCTGTGATAGGTTAAGATGGGTCTTCGGCTTCCTTCCCATCAAAAGCTCCGATGGTGCTCGCCCAGTGGTTGAGTGGGGTGTCATACGGTATTTGAAAAGGAATCGAGCCACTTTCGACTTAATGCTACCCTGTTCGAGTTTCTTCATACTCCCCTTAAATGTTTGAACTGAACGTTCAGCCAACCCATTAGACCCTGGATGGTATGGAGCTGAGGTGAGGTGGATGATTCCATTGACATCCACAAACTTTTGAAATTCTGTACTAGTGAATGAAGGCCCATTATCTGACACTAAAGTTGTGGGTAACCCATGTGTAGCAAATGTGGTCCTCAATTTACTGATGGTGGTTTCGGATGAAGTTGTTGTCATGGGATGCACGTCCATCCACTTCGAGTAGGCATCAGTGATGACTGGAAACATTTTGCCCCAAAATGGCCCAGCATAATATTAATCAATATGTATGTACTCCCAAGGTTTCTGGAGCCATTCCTAAGGATGCATCGGTGATGATGCAAGCAACTTTGCATTTGCCTGACACAAATTGCAGTTGCGAACTGTACTCTCGATATATAAATCACGATTCGGCCACCAAACAAAGCTCCTTGCAAACGTCTTCATTCGCACCATTCCTGGGTGTGCTTTATGAAGCATTTTCAGCACTCTCGTTCTCCCTGGTGGGGGAAATACGACCCTACTACCCCACAAGATCACACCATCTTGGACACTCAGTTCAGATTTTCACAGTGAATATGCCTGGGGCCTTGTATCTGGTGAACCAGGCCAACCATTGGTTATGCAACGGTACACGCGTGACAGAACTGAGTCATGATCCGTGTACTGACAAATCTCTTCAGCCGTTACTGGTAAATAATCCAGGAATTCCATGAGGAGTACCGTGTCTCCAGGATTGGGCACAAATCTGGGGCTTTCCCGCAAAGGCAAACGACTCATATCAACCTGTCACTGTCTTGAAATGCCAGAAGTGACTCCCTCTGCGAATCTGGGATATTGATGGAGTCAATGGGAATGTAGTGTTGCTTTTTGGGTGTCCCTGCATTCATCCAGAGAAAGGGACTGAGATGCGGCTGATAGGCAACAAGGAGAATGAGGACATCAGTGTCCTGAAGCCACATGAATAATGTCTTGGCAGATGCTCAGAACTTTGTTCTTGGTATCTGTCTCATCCGCTTCTTCATTGTCCATCTTGTCAGTGCTGTCACCACCACAAAGAAGCTTTACAAGCATGTACAGGGTTTCAGGTACAATTCGCTCTGCATTTTCTGTGTTCAGTCCACCGATAATGCTATGCCCTGGAGAGTGTTTTACGTCACTGTAAATCTTTATGCCCACTCTGAAGATACAGCTAAGGATTTCGTTCTCATGATGAGGCAGACTGCACTGGGCCAATTCATCTTCTTCAGAACTTTCACCTTCTTCAGATAAATCATTCACGGCGGTTCTCATGGCAAACTTTGTCACAGTTGAGGACGCAACTATGAGGGGTTTTGTGACATCCAATGGCTGCACGAATGTCACCTTGTCACTACCAAAGTGAACCTCCACTTTCTGCTTGAAATTGTAGCTTTTGTAGGCTCCAGCCTCAATTCCAAAATCATTCAATAACAGCATGCTGTAGTGTTCCCAGATGTTTTTCAGGCTAAACACATGTCCCTTCTGCAGCTCTTTCTCAAGCTGGTTCATCACATTTCTGAAACAGATGCTTTCAGGAGACTGTTTTTTCTCTCCACTCTCCTTTTTATACTTTCTGCGAAAAGAAACATAACACTTGAGGTGATATTTACCTTCAGCTGCCATCAAGTCTGAAACACCTGCAAACCTGTGACACATGGTGGGGTCAAATTGGGCCAAACTAAGCATCCTGGATGATGTGTGATCAAATTCAACATTTGTCAGGACACCAGCTTTCCCAGGAATGTCAGTCTGGCAGAAAGCGCATTTTGACCAATCCATAGCGCTGTGCGCGGATCTTAGTGACTTTGGGACATGGTATTTCTCTGAGGAACCTGATGTTGTGGGTATCTCTTCTGCGTAAGTCACAGATTGTGGCTGAATCCTTGACTTCAGTCTGTCTATTTTTTGTGCGTGAGTAAAGTCACTATAGCAGAATTTGTGCCATTGAATCTTTTCGACGTGCTCCGGTACAGAATATTTTCTGATTCTTGAGAATGAGTCAACATATTTAGCGTCATTATATTTCTCTCTTTCTTTGCAACATTCAGCTACAGTTTTCACACCAACGATTGTAGTCTTTCGAAGTGGCGTTGACTTGCTAGTTTTTGAACTGTCCTGGCAAATAAAGCATTTATTCCAGTCTACATGCTCTTCTTCTTCTCGATCCCTTGAACCCCCTGTGAGAAATCTTGCGGCTTTCATTTTTCAGTTAGTCCTGGGTAACAGAAAAACACACAGTTATGTAGTTTAGGTTCATTTTATAGCAAAGTTGTAAAATTCATTGATTGTGGTTTGTATAATAATCAGACATTCTAATTCGAGCCTGAACATTTCTTTAAAAATAATATAGTGAAAAACAAGTCATATTATTTTTAGAAAATGGATGGAGCAATGTTTTTTTCTATACTCCCATCAGCTCAGGCATGCTCAAAAACATGGAAATCGACCCTAATTTTGTAATTTCATGTCAATTTGCGGCTGAAATATGACGAAAAGTGTATTTAATGGTGACCATTTTGTAAACTGTCATGGCGGCCATACTATCCATATCCAGAGTTGGCAACAAGTTGATTCACGTTTCTGTGTGTCTGGACAGTCAATTTACACCTGTTGCACTATTCTAACACGGAATCAGCAGGGTCGTACACTATTCTGAATTGGGCCTCCTGACTATCATGGCATCAGCATGCCCCATATCCTTGCCTGGCTTGTGCGAGAAAGAGTAATCATATGCTGCCATAATTAGTGCCCAGCATTGTATCCTCGAAGACGCTAACACAGGAACTCCTTTGGTAGCACTGAATAAGGACTGCAGTGGCTTGTGGTCGTTGGTGATTTCAAAATGCCGACCAAAATGGTATGAATGGAATTTCTTCACCCCGAAAACCACCGCCAAGCCTTCTTTCTCGAGCTGTGAGTATTTTCTCTCTGCAGATGCGAGACTGCATGAGGCAAATGTGACCGGCTTCTCGGTTCCAACCGACATACGATGAGATAAAGCTGCCCCAACGCCGTATGGTGAGGGTCACATGCAAGTAGTAGATCTTTCTTTGCATCATAATGCACCAGAACCTTGGAAGAACTTAATAGTTGTTTTGAAGCCTTGAAAGATTCATCTTGCTTTGGTCCCCAATTCCAAATGGCTGCTGTAGTTAGCATAGCGTTGAATGGTGACTGGCCAGATAGGAAATGCTCATAGTAGGTCAAGAGCCCCAGGTAAGATTTCAGTTCTGACATATTCCTGGGAACAGAAGCTTCCACCACCGCTGGAACCTTGACATCTACAGGGTGTAGCCCCTCTGCATCGATCTTGTAGCTCAGATACTCCACCTCCTTGGCTTGGAAAACACATTTTTCCTTACGAACAGTCATTCCTGCATCTGAAAGGCTACGGAGCACTGCGTCCAGGTTTTTTAACATGGTCGGCCTCAGTCTCCCCTAAAATTAAGATGTCATCAATATAGACACTGACATGGGGAATACCCTGCAGAAGGGTGTCCATGCTTCGCTGGAAAATGTAGGGTGATGAGGAAATCCCCAGTGTGATGTTGAAAGTCACATTGAACCACGTTTGTTGCGTGTTGCCCTTTCTGCTTCCTAAATCACGTACTGGACCTCTTTTTAATTCTACAAACCTTGGCAATATGCCCGACACGGTGGAAAAAAATTGCACTCAGCATCCTTAAACCCGCATTCGTGCATGGCAGGTATATCTGAAAAGGTCACGGTGAGTATTTATGGTTGTGCAATCCTTTGAAGCAGCATCCAAAGGGAATTGCAAGTCAGCACTGCTGAGCTCAAGCTTCGTGAAAGTCTGTCCTCCGTTTAGGGGGTCATACAAGTCCTCATTCCGAGAAATCGGATAGCTGTCAAGTTTTTCCGCTTGATTTACAGTCCGCTTATAACCACCACAGATACGGTCAGACACTCTCCTCACCTCCAATACCCTCTTGACATAATCTTCCTTCAGGATTACCCCGACACCATTTCGTGCATGGGACACAAGCCAATGACCACCGATCAGGGTTGGGCTCGTGGCATCACGGCTTAGGGTGGGGGCAGAGACTATAAATGCGGGGTTTGAGCTGCAAGTGAGGGGAAGAGAGAGGTGCATGGAAAACGACATGGGAAGCCTGTAGGCGAACTCCTGGGGTTTTTCTCCACGACACAGCACACATTCCTCACGACACTCCTCCTACCGCAAGCTGTGTCCACTTCCCCCTAATGCCGGCCTGTGTCGATGGCACGAACTGTCTTCCTGCTTGGGATATAACCACTTGGGACCAAACTGCATCCCGTCGGTTGCAGCCTGCAATATTTTCAGTCTCGTCAATTTATTCTGGTCTTTTCTTCTGTGGCGTGCTTGAGGCTTTAAGCTCTAGTTAGCTTCGGACTTTCCGATCGGTCATTTACTCGGGGGTGCATACGGTGTTTTATTATTGTCCAGATTGCTTCTTTTGTATTCCTTCCATTTTCTTCTTGTAATACATTGTTGCACATCCACTTGGTCTCTGTGTCTTCGAGTTGCTCTGATGGTCAGTTATATTGGCTAATACTTCCATTAAAGGACAAATTTGGTTTGGACATTTAGCAACCAGTACGAGAACATGCCTGCTTCCGGCAATCTCCGCTTGGATCGCTAATTATGGTAATCAGGTGCCCGGCACTGATAAGCACGTCTCTTAGCTGGCTCGGGCGTTCCGCTTGAATGCGGCAACATGGCACACAGACCCGGAACCCTTAGACTTCATTGACTCTTCAAAGCAGAGAAAAGAAGAGGGCCTCATGGTAAATTCACCCTTTTCCCAATCACACATTGTTTCAATTGCATCCTGATTTAGTGCTGTTAAGTTCAGTGTAATAGTGGATGAATGAGTAGGAATTTCAGTGACACATTAACTTTGGGTTAAATACTGTTTTTGAATTTTTGGATGTGGGTTTTCAGACGCGGGTGGGGAGTAGTTTTGTATCGTAAGTGGGTAATGCTCAGCATTGCTCCCCCTTCTTTGAGCAGATGTTTATTTAACGTTAAGACGTTAAGATTAGACCAGTGGGATAAGGGAATTACCCTCCCTCTGGAGATTCTTAAGGAGGAAGGTGGGGTTAGTGTGGTGGAAATTACTTCTTGGGGGTAAAGATGCTTAATATAGAGAATTTCCTTAAAATGAATGTTTTGCATAATTATAAAGTAATTAATTGTGATGGTAGATATGGGTCGCTTTTAGATATAGTTTGATGACATCTCCCTTTCCCAATGTCTGTGTCTAAAAGTAAACCCGTTTGACCTCATTTTTTAATGTCCTGGACTTTGGAATCTGTCCTAAATGTCCTCGTTTTGGATTCACTAGGCCATGCGGCGCAAGTTTTGGTGGCAAAATGTCAGGCCAGGTGGTGGCTGAGAGCAGTCCTCTGAGGGAGGTCATGGACAGGCTTATCCTACCCACCAGACCAGCCCGCATCCAATAGTGAGTGAGCAGGGAAGAGGTGTGGTGCGTCATCTGTGGCACACGGGCTTGGTGGTATGAAGGTCGGGGTGACTCAGGAAGGGGAAGAGATTGCCCTGTCCTGAGTGGTGGAAGGCTATGCCCAATCGATCGTCCGGAACACTTGAGTCACGCCCAGCCAGGGCCAAAGCCATGCATCTTTCCTGCCTGAACCAGCAGCATGAGACCGCCCAGCTCCCTCCCAGGCTGCATGGGACCTGATCGCTCTGCCAGGGTCTGCACAGATTTGCCCAAACTGTCTGTTGTCCTGTCATTCCCACTTTGTCTTTCTATCATGGAATGTCTGAAGTCTTTAGGATACAGGTAATTAAGTATCTACCATTCATTCATTGTTTTGTGGGCACATATGCCGGAAGATGGTAAGGTGTTTATTTAATACATACAGTTACTGTGATTGCTTCTTATATATTTCCTCTACGGGCCATTATTGTTTTCATAAATACACTTGGTCTCAGGGGTGAATTATGTCTGTGGTGGCCGTTTCATTTGGTGATTTTATAAAGACCCATTGAGGGACCATTGGTCGTGGTCGACACACTGCTTCGATGATCACGTCATGTGACTTAGGTTGTTCGGCCTAAAATTAGACCAATCACGTGATGACTTTTTGGCGCAGCACTGGGATGCTTTAATACCTCTCATCTGCATGGTAACGCGGTCGTCAGACACAGATCTGGCAGGGAGGTCTTGAAGCAGTCGACTGTTGCGGTCGCTTTTACATGACTCTCCAGATCCAATCCGGCAACCGGAACGGACCGGCGACTGTAACATTATATAAAAAAGCGAGCTACCTCTGTCTGTATTGTACACAGTCCGAAGCTGCTGGACAGAGTAAGTTGAAACTTGGTGGTTGAAAAAGTAAGAAGATTTTAAATGGTTAAAAATATTTATTCATAGCCCCGTTTGTTTTGACTTCAGTCACAACACAAATTCTCTATGTAAATGTGTCTTGCATCGCGCCATTCCTGGTGGGAGTGGGTATTACAAGTCATATAATAAAATACAATTCTCTGTATGAAAACCAGACAACAGAAATTATCATGATCATTCGAGGTGTTTGTTGACTTGTATTCACTCCGACACCGCTGAAATAAATTAGTTTAAAACTACAGCTTGTGCTCAGGGTGTGTCGCAGAGGTTTTAGGGAGTTGGGTTTTAAGGTTGGCCAACTTAAGTTTTAACACAAAAATGTGGGAATTATTACAATACTATACCGCAGTCTCCGCATGAAAGCAAAATTTGAAGTAGACTTCGGGATGATCCAGATAATTTAGGGAGAGTGGGTGAATAGGTTAACAGAGGAGTGGATAAATAGACGAGGAAGTGGGTAAAATGGAGGAAGCAATCATGCGCAAAGGAAAAAATGGGTGAAAAGGTACAGGGGAGGAGGTGAATGGTTAAAGGGGGAATTCAGTGAAGAAATATAGGAGAGTGGGCAAAGGAGTCAAGGTCGTGAGAGAAGGGATATAAGTGGGAGTGGGTGAAGGTCGAATGGGTTTAGGGAAGTGGGTGAAGGTGTAAATAAGATTGTGGGACAAAGAGAATAGGTGGAAGTGAATGAAACCTTTGAGGGAAATGTGCAGAGGGTTAGAGGGGAATGAGAGAAGGGTGACTGAGTGAATAGATTAAATGGAGCAGGTTTAAAGGTGTTAGCAAGTGAAAGTGTAAAGAATACAGTGGGAGAAGGGTTGCTGAGGTTTGCTTATACACACTCACATTAATGAATTAGAGATTGTACTTGTTGTAATTGCAAAGATCCTTGGAATACTACTTATCAGGCAAGAGTCCTGCTTGCGGAGTAATCCACGCAACAAGGTTTGAACTTGAGGCCGACTCGTTTATCAATAGATTTATTGACCAATTTGACTTGGCTTTAGATTAATTCAATGCAGCACATGGTTGCTGTCTCTGCACGCTCTTTAAGGACTCACCACAGCACTAAGGGCAGAGACAATGGTCAGAATCCATTTATAACTACTTATGCAGTTCAAATGCCTGCTCCTTGCATAATTGTGTGCTTTGTAAGTGTTTGCTTTGGACTGCATAAGTAGACTGCATAACTAACAACCACAAGTTCACTTGCCTCCCCATCACCCCTTACCCCTCCCTCTTTGCTTTTGGTCTCAAGGAATCTCGTTGTAAGAAGGTAGATCATAGAATGCAGTGACGTGCATGTTGTCATATTCCGCAACATTATGTAATTCTCTTCTCATATTGCAAATTAATGGCATTATCCCACCACACTCGTTCGAAGCTTTCATTTAGGAGCAGTTGATGGAGATGAATTAAGATGTCAATCAATGCAATTGAAAGGGTCCTGGTTTAAAAGCCACCTCGTTCAGCTAAAGCGACCACAGATAAAGGGCATTTTTTGAGGATTGGTTCCATAACACAAGACATGTGTCATTCCTTTTGATGGCAATTTATTATTTCGGAATGTGCTCCACGCACAACCTAATCATGCCATACTTTATTGCTTTATGGATGGTGATTAGTATTTTATTACAATCTTCATCATGAGTGTTATTGTTGTTTCAAACTAGTCTCAACTCTTACTTTTGTTTTTCCCCACCCTCGGCACTTTCTTCACATGAGGAGACAGTTGAAACCTTTTAGTTCCTGAAATTACTTTTGAGTCAAATCTATGAAGAAGACTCCTGCAGATGTGGCTGAAAACTATGCAAGTTCAAATATCTAGCCTGTCAATGACAGGAAGAAGTGCAAGAATGACCAACATTTTCCAGAAAAGTAGGAAATTTTAGAAGAGAGAAAATGGCTGAGTAAAGAACATTTGTGAATGTCTTTCAATCCTGATAATTCTCACACTCTCACTGCGTCTCTCCAAAAGATCAGGTCAGATCAGGTGTGGGAGCATGCACCGGAGCAGCACGTAGCTGCGTCCACTTTCCACCGGTACTCCAAGGCTTCCATCTGGCCATCCCCCAAGCAGATGCCTGGTCCATCCCAATCTCCTTGAGATGCTGATCAACTTGCTGCTACCACGAGGCACATGGACAGCCTATTGCACTCCTCCACTCACGAGACTCCCACACTGAGAGAATCTGGTGAGCAGGATCAGCGTCAGGAAAATGAGCCACATGTCCATACAGCCGCAGCTGACGCTCAGGAACTATGCAGGTAACAAATCTCATTGAAGTCTCTCTCAGCCACCGCTCGTGGGACACAAAGTCTGAGCAGCAATCGCCAAGGATTTTCTGAAGAGACCTGGTACCAAAGGAATTAAGTCTCCACCTCAGATCCCTGGTCAGAATCCATGTCTCACATCCATAGAGCAAGAATGGAAACACGAAATACCTGAAGACTGGGACTTTCGTCCTCCCACACAGGTGCCAGCAGGGCCATACTCCTTGATCCAGTGAATCCATGACTCCCCAGGCCTGACCCAGATGTCTGTTGACCTCTGGCTCACAGCCAGCAGAGACATGAACATCACTGCCAAGGTAAGTGAATCTCTCTGTGACCTCAGCATCCTCACCACAAGCAGGTACAGACAAGATAGCAGCATCCAATATGTCAATGAAAGCCTGGATCTTAGTTTAGACCCCGGAAACCTGTAATCCCAGTGGCTCCGACTCCTCATTCAGCAACTTGAGGCCCCCAAAAAGATATCTAAAGTGTCCGCAAAGATGACTGCATCATCTGCGAAATCAAAGTCAGAGATATTAATATTCCCAAACGATGCACCGCAGCTTAATCTCACTGACATCCTCCCGAGAATCTAGTCCATACAAGTGCTGAAAAGTGTGTGGGCCAGTACGCACCCCTGAAGAACTCCAATAACAACTGGAAATAAGTCAGAGATGGTACCACCACATCTCACAGCACTCTTCGTACTAGAGTAGAGTTCAGACATCAGATTGATCGGTTTTGGTGGCACCCTTCGAAGGCCAAGAATCCTCAAGAGGGCATCCGGATTCACTCAAACAAACGCTTTACAGAGATCAGCCGAGGCTGCAAACAGCCCCTACCGAAACTCTCATCTGCGTTCGGTGAGGACCCAAAGAGCAAGGACACGGTCAATCGTTGACCTCTTTGGTGTAAAGCCTGGCTACTCTGGGTACTGGTGCTCAAGCAGACGGTGGCGAACCCTTTCACAAATTATCCAAGCAAAGACCTTGCCCGGCAATGAGAGTAACGTCACCCCTCGGTAGTTGTTGCAGTCTTGGCGATCACCGTTCCCTTTCCAGAGAGGGACAACAAGGCCTCTCTTACAGTCGGTTGGGATGATGCCTGTGTTCCAGGCAGAGCACAGAACTGCATGCAAGAACAGGAGTACAGCAGTTCCACCTACCTTGACAAGTTCAGCATGGATGCTACAGATCTCAGGAGCTTTACCCCATTTCAACCGGTTCACCGCAGCCTGTGTTTCTGCAAACAAAGGTGGACCACAGTTGATTGAAGGGTCAGCAATAGGGATTGTAACACCCCTGACATTCAACTCAACAGCTGGTGAATCAGCCTGGTCCAGCCGCTCAAGGTAACCGGTCAAGTGGGCCTTCACTTCGGACTCCTCTGTCAAGAGCCCGCCACTCTCTGCTCTCACTGCAGTACACCGAGGGATGGGCTTGGAGGAACGCAATGTGTGAATTCCCCTGTGAGCATGACGAGAATCACTTGGTAACAGGTGATGCTCAACCCCCTCACAGATTCCTCGCACATAGGCCTCCTTGTCCACCCCGAGTGTACATTTTGTTTTGCACATCAGCTCCCTGCACAGCTCAGCTCTGCCATTCAGTCTGGCCCTGTGACTCTGGTCAATGGTATCCAATGTCCCTTGAGACAAAATTCTTTTTTGCCCTCCGGTGAGTTCCATGATATGTGCTGGCAACATTAAGGATGGCTGTCTTGAAGGCACTCCACAACTCTTTAGGACCCCGCAAATCCACACTCAGACTGTTCGCAAATTCCTGCAGCTACCCTCTCATCCTGGAGCTTGCTAACATCCAGGCTAAGCTAGGATGGTACCATTCTCCTGGATTTAAGCTGAAACTTCAGAGTTGCTCCAACAAGCCTGTGGTCCGTATTGAGGAACTGAGCACTCTGGTAGACCCTGCAGTTCCAGATCATCCTCCAGCGACCATCAACGAGCACATGGTCATTCTCCTTTGCCACACCACCAGCGTTCGATTACAAAGTCCAGCGATGAGCCTGTGGGCACTGAAACCATGAACCGGCCACCCAAAGTCCATTATTTCTTGCAAAGTCAAGGAACTTAGTTCTATTCTGGTTCACATTTCCAGACCCATGGGGACCAACACATGACTCATCACCATCTCTGTCAGTTCCAGTCCATGGGGACCAACACATGACTCATCACCATCTCTATCAGTTCCAGTCGATGCATTAAAATCCCTCAAGACTAGAAGAGTATCTCGCCTGGGGCACTCATCAACCACAGACTCGAGCGTGGCATCGAATGCGTCCTTCACGGTGAGATCACTTGCCTCAATCGGAGCATCCACAAAGACCAGGGAAATGACACCCAATGAGTGATGAATCCTTCATCTCATAATACGCTCGTTGATCGGTGTTACCTCAATTGTCATTGGAGTCAGTTTATTGGACACAGCTACAGCAACTCCTTGGGCATGGTAATTATCAGAGCGACCAGACCAATAGTAGGTGTAACCACCCACCATTATCTCGCCGCAATCCGGTCTCCGAACCTCAGAGAGTGCTGCAATACCGAACTCCAAACACTTGAGCTCAGATGTTGACAGACAGGTGATAATCCTCTCTTTGGGATAGGATATTCCAGACACTCACCCGAAGGGACTGCCTCAGGTTAACCCAAGGAGACCGTTTGCGGTGCACGACACCTCAGCACCATCCCGACACACACTACTGAAATCTGACCCAGGAAGGTTACCCCGTGGTTTCTTCTTATCATCAAAGATTGGGCGTCCCGAAGGCTTTGCCCCAATCCCGTCATCCGGTGAGCTGCCCTGCGAAGGGCAGCTGCACAGGAGGGACTCCCATGGAGTGGGTTTTCAGATTATTTTTTGCTTTTGGAATGTTTTGCGGAATGAAGGGTTTTGCAGTGGCTGGAGTGCAAATCCTGCCACCAACCTCCTGATACAAATTAACCCAACTGCAGGAGGACGTCCGCAGACAGTTAGGCACTAGATATGGATAGCCGTTGGCTCACAAGTGCTCCTCCGCCCTTTGCCAGGTTTTGTTCTTCATCCTGCTGGATGTCCATATCATTCACCCTCCTCACCAAGAAACTTTGTGGGGGAGATGGTTTAGTCGCCGACAACCCGACCACAGAACAGATTAGTACATGTTTACATGGTACCTGTAGTAAGTCACAGATCTAATGTGACCTGACCTGACACTCCGAAAAGACCATCTGGTGAACCCTTCCATATCTTTCTTAACCATCCCCTTGAAGAAGTTTAGTTACTTAAACTCCTGGGCCTCACAATCAGCTATGATCTTTCTTGAGCAAGACGTATTTATAAGTTGTCCTCCAAAGCCAGTCCCTGACTAGGCATGCTCCATTGTGAAAGGTCTATCCTTGGCACATCTGAACTCTTAAACACCTATGGAACCTTCATTTGCAGCTTTAAGAAGAACTGCTCCACACTTCGGGCTGGCGCCCCTTTCCCAAACCTTGCTCAGCTTGACGCAGTGGAAAGCGCAATGTCCTCAAGAATATTATAATCTCCTGCAATGAAGTTGAGTCTCTGGGCCTGTTATTTTCACATCGTAATCAGGTCTGTGGCCTCTCTGTTTTCTACCGCCTCAGGAATTTGTAACTGAGCTGAGGTGCCGGTGATATCTCACCTACTTTTCACGAATGTCACGATGGAATCTTTAACATCTAACAAAGACTGGGGCTGGTAGAGGTCCTCTGGCTTAATGACTTTCCAAGGGACGCTTAATGCACATGAATGAATCGCCATTCATGTGAAACACCTTGGTGAGAGTTTATAGCTGGGCTGGGATTCGAACCAAGGCGAGGCAGTTCGAAGGTGAGACATGGACCTTCAACAAATATGTGCAGACATTAAAGGTCCACAGAATCAGAAAATCATGTTTGGTTTCATGAATAGATATGGCTCCACTAAACACTTAATTGTTGTATATTTTTCTTGAATCAATATCTCGAAACGAAGATTTTAATGTTTTTTGGTGTCCTTGTTTGCTCGATTGGCTCCGCTCCCCCCCCCCCAAAAAAAAAATGCGATTACGTCATATATCACGTGACCCGCTACGTCATCTCCAGGATACTTTTGTTTCGGGACTTGTGTTTACGTGCGGCCCATATACGCTCTGACAAACTTTGAACTCTGTAAAAGTACCGAGAATGCCAGCTGGATGTGTTGTTGTTGTTGGTGGTAGAGATACAACCCAAGATGGTGTGAGTGTGCATGTTTTCCCAAAAGATCCAGCTGTAAAGAAAATATAGACGGCCAAAGCAAAACTGACCAGGGGAATGTGGCCTGGCCCAACTGCTTTAAGCATCATTTGCAGCGCCCATTTTGAAGATGATTCATACGACACCAGCCCTGTATTCCCAGGTTGGGATGAGTAAATTGAAGCGATTGGAAGCCAACGTGATCCCCATGAAGATTAGAGATCATTCTAATGTGATGGAAAATAATAAAATTGACTGTGTACTTTCTGTGTGCAGCTGTTTCGACATGAGTGTTTTACATCCTGAAAGTAGGCGGCTGGTACTTTCTGTTTCTATCCCACAAAACCTGCATTTGTCCGATTGACTCAATCCCACCATTTTCTTCAAGGCATTGGTGTAGTGTCCTTGGTCTTGGGCATTGATAATGACTCTTTCTCCATCCCAACTAATTTGACCTCTTCTTAGCCATTCCAAAGAGCCTTCCTTGTTGATCCCTGCACTGTTTTTTTTTTCTTTACCATCATTGGGGCTGTGTTTGTTTCTGTTTCGTTTTCCTGTGTAGTATCCAAAATTTGCACCTGTTTTTGGAAATTTGTTGCTGAATGGATTAAATATGTATCCTCTCCATGTTCGTCTGCATATGTGGCTGCCAGCCTGGGTTACCAGATGGGAAAAACAGAGCACACGGCATTGGATCTACGTTCATGCTGAGAATGTTTAAATGTATCATCCGAGCATTAGGATCATGGGGGTACATGAAAAAATCTCTCTCTGTTCGGCTGAGTCGCGAAGTGTATGTTTATGAGAGAAGGAGAACAGGAGCGCATCTCTCAGCGAACTCGGTGTTATCCCGTTGTGTGTTCGAGGAGGAAGGTGGGCCATCGTTGTGAGCGTACCTAGTGTAAGAGAGAAGCAGGGTCGTTTGTGAGAAGAAACTGTACAAAGGTTTGTGGGCCCTAAATGAAGGAGGACCACCCACGTGAATTACCATAAAGGGTTCCTGCCCAGAGAGCGGCTTGGTGCAATTTTCGGGTGCGGTTTCCATGCAGGATGATGTGGTTTCGACGGCACCAGGCTCCGAAAAGATCACTTCGGGACCCGAAGCCAAGTGCCAGAATAAAAAGAAGGGATTTTCTTTTATTTTATCTTTCCCCTTGTCTGTATTAAAGTCTATGTGGAGATCTCAAAATTAATTTTAATTTACCTCGTGCTTCGATTTATTTTAATTACATCACACTTTTATTTATTTCCAAAATAAACATTTCATTTATTATAAATATATGTGGAAAATTACAGACCCAGACCAGAAATCAAATCCAGGTCCTTTAGAAAACCATACCGGTACTCTGCCATCTGAGCCATCTGAGCTATCTGGGCAACCCATCAGCTGAGTAACACGATTCTTCCACATATACAGGTGCCACTCTCTTTTCCCCACTGCTTCCGGGGCACTCGCTGCCAACCATAAGAGCAGCTAGGGCCTGCTCTTGAGAGGGTCTTCCCCTTGTGGGGGGACACATCCATGTCCGCTATTAAACACCACAGGGGGCATAGTAATATAATTAAAGATGAACAGGCTAGAACATCATAAATATATGTGGAAAAATTGCAGGCCCAGATCAGGAATCAAATTACAGGCCCAGACCAGAGGACCTGGGTTTGAACAGCCTGTAATTTCCCCACATATTATGTTTATGATGTTCTAACCTGTTCATCTTTAAGCATATGATTTATGTTCATTGAACCCTATTTGTTAAGATTGCTTGTGTCTGTATTCGTTGTGGGTTCAAGTATAAACCCTTGTACTTCTGTCCTCGTAAAAGCCTTTGCCACCCCTCATCCCGCACGTGCTCTAATCTCCAATCTTCGCGCGTACTCACGTGTTCGCCTCCAAGATAGAACCATTCGGCTGTCCGTCCAGGTCGGTCTTAACACCCTGGACATGACAAAACCCCCAATGTCCTTCAGTTCCGTAAGATGCCAAGGACCCTTTCGACCTATAAGACCATTTAAGACCCTAAAGACCCCTTAGATCCATAAGAATCCAAATACCCTTTGGACCTGTTAGACCCTTTAGACCCATAAGACCCCCCTTAGATCCTTGAGACCCCTAAGACCCTTCATAACCCCAAAAATCCTCTTGACCTTTAAGACCCTCAAGACCCTTTAGAACTCTGTAGACCCCTAAAACCCTACAGACCCCATTACACCCATTACACCCCCATAGACTCTGCCTGTCATCCTTCCGTGGTAAGCAAAATGATTGCCAGCTTGCTGGTATCCTGTGTTGGAGTGTCGATCCGTCCAGGATTGTGCCCAACAGCCAAGGAGACTACTCTTAGGCATCACCAATGCTCTGCACAGAGTATGGTCCCAATGGATGGATGGGGCCCAGAACACTACATCGGGGCATTCTAGCCTTGAAAGGGGGAGGAGATGAAAGGATTCCATTGAGAGCCGCATGTTGGCTATGAGAGTAGAGGAAGTCAGTCACCCAAGAGTGGAGTTGGCCTTGGATGCCATAGGCAGAGCCGCAGAGAGTTTGAAGAGCAAGTCAAGGTGCCAGACTGTAGGCTTATAGAAAGCTCGACATATGTCAAGGGAAACGGCCCTGATATCATGACTGATATTCGGGGCTTCCATCCATTGTTGGGTGAGTTGAAGCAATATGTCCAAAGTAGAGCGATCTTGTCTGAATCCGAATTAATGATCAGAGATGAAACTGTTGGAGAAAAGGAAGGATTTTATGTCAACTGCAATGATGGATTCCATGACCTTGCTGATGATTGGAAGTGAGCTGATCGGACTGTATCTCAAGGGATCGGTTATTGCACCTTGTTTATGTAATGGCTGACCTCCAAATGATGTTGGCAGTGATGTTGACTAACTTTCAGTTCTCAGTCCATCCCCAGCTCGACCAGGATAAGTGCATTCACATATCCATTCCCTCCTTTCCAAACTCTCATGGTCCAGACTTATTGATTACCCATATTCCTTTATCCCTCTCTTTTCCAATCTGTGGAATTTCCTCCATACATTTGTGCAATAATGTTCCTCCCTCTGCTGCTTTAAAGGTCTGTGGGTGATGTTGACATTGTACTGATGTAGAATGTGGCTTGTGGTTTGAGAAGCATGTTGTATGTATAGTAGCAATGTTGTGTGTATGTTCACAATATTGTGTGTTGTATCCATCATGAGTGAATGGTGAGATAATGGAGCCCAAGTCTCTGAAAATAATCCACATCACCCATTAAAAGATTGTTGCAGAGGACCTACTGCATTCTCTCTCGAGAGTGGTTTGTGACCTCTCCATATTATACCGTCTCTCATGTGGTCTTGCTCCCCCTTTTTCTTTCAGCTCGCAGTGCACCTGCAGCTCTACCAGGACAAATGCATTCATGTAACCCCCCTCTCCTTTTCAACCTCTAAAGGTCAAGATTTATTGATTACCTGTATTCCTTTGTCCCTCTCTTTTCCACTCTGCGGCATTTCCTCCCTGCGCTGCTTCAAGGTTGCAGTTTACCACAATTTAATTTTGTCTCTCATTTCCATTCATGATCTTTACTCCTGCTAAAAACCCTCCTTTTTTTCTTATAGGCTGTGTTTGGATGACGATCAAATATCCAGTTATTATCTTTTGTCCTTGTGCGGTGGTTCAAATTTGCTGATCCTTGGGTCATTTTTGCTCTTCCATGAGCCTCGAGAAAACATTTCAAACATGTTGATGAAAAGGTTATGATATTTAATGATGATTAGTTTCCTTGCATTCCATTAGACCCAATTTAAGATTATTCCCAAAGTTATTGTTTCTACGAATTAAGAATGTACTTAAAGGATGATACTATATACATGTCAACGAGTATGGCATTCGGTAGAGCGCATACCTCTGCCAGGTCGAACAGTTCACGATTTGCATCCCACTGATAGGCCGGATCTGGATCTGGATATTCACCAAAATCAAATCGGCTTGTTCTTGACGTCTAACCAATTATTCCAACAAGTTTTGTCATCCATCCAAAACTTTTTGAAACATCGTAATACATATCGTTTTTGGCTACATTTCTCATTGGTGAAGAATCACTTAAATAAATGTAAAATATTGTTGTATCTGAATCTGGATTCAGATCTTCCTTGTCACACACCCAACCTGTCCAGCAAGTTTCGTCCGAATCTGGCCCTAACTTTTTTGAGATATCCTGTTCACAGTCAGACGAACAAACATCAGACAAACAGACAGACACATATGGGTGAAAACATAACCTCCACCCACTAACCTTTTCTATTCGGAAGTCAAGCATTCCGTCTTTCAGAGATGAATTTAAATAACACATCTTCAAGCTTATAAACACTACTTATTACTTTGCCGTGAGTTTAAAAGGCAATTTCTCTCTTCTGTCGTTCACTCTTCCTTCCTCATCTAACCACACAAAATTACAAATTTGATTGGTAGACCCAATTTAATTGTTATAATCTCTGCCTAAATTCTGTTCATCATTAGAGATTTAATTAAAAATATAAAGTTGTTCAAAATCCTTTTGTATTTTTGAAGTTTCACACATTCTCTGAACGAGACTTGAATGCTGTTTTCATATTTTCCTCAGTTTTTGGCCATAATTTCTGAGCTTTGTTTTTGAAGGTTGTCTATATTTTATTTTTGTCTGGCTGGGGTTAATGTCCTACCATTATAAGTGTGTCTGATGGCATCAGCAGATGAGTTCTCAAGTCATGCTCTATTGGCTTGGAACATCGAAAACCATTCTCATCCACCGAATTCTTGCCTGAAGGCCGCCTTCTATTTCCACGGCAAAGTTGGCAACACAATCCTGATCCCTAAAAGGTGACAAAAATACTTCGTTATCCTCATCCATCATCAGCGAGAATATAAAATCAATAATTGCAGAGGGTCGAAAGTCATTTTCTCAATCTCTGTATCACTGAGAATCAGTTCAGCTTCGATATCATTCTCTCCGCATTCGGCATTGTACTGACTCAGAAACTGATGAAAGCACTTAACCCCAGGTTTGAGGTCAGGTGGACTCTCTGGACATCTTCCATACGTTTGACAAAGTCTGACAAACAGCCACATCTTGCAAGCTTTCTGCGAGTGACCTCGAGTAAACTTTTCACTCACAGCTTCCTAACAACCACGTTTATGTGCTGCAGGTTCTACTTGAAGGTGTAATCTTTCCCACCTTTCCTCTGGAAGGTCAGGTAATCCTTCAGGGCCCTACTCATTTTTGGATACATGGCAATGACCTGCTTGTTACCTTGTCTAAAAAGAAAAAAAAGAACACCTTCGAATGCTCTTCGATGACTCCACATTGACTCGTATAGGTTTTCATTGAATCGACAGCAAACTTAATGACTTTGACGTTTATAAATTAATAATAGCCATGCTAATATTTTTTGATGGGGTAAGAGCATAAGAAATCTATTGGTGTCAATAAGTATCTGCTTGTACTTCCGCTTTGGAGAAAAGGAAGGGAATATCATGTATGACAAAAATTATTCTTTGTAAACAAGCTGATTTTTTTTATGAAAATGTAAACATGTTTTATTTTGCACAAATGTAAATATTCATTGTGTGAGCCAAATTGTCCTCTCCAACAGTACTAGTTCAAATCATGTGTCCCACATAAGTTTGTCACCTATGTAATAATATCCCTATCCGTTACGTCGTGAACATGTGCAAGAGTCATCGTGGAAAATAATCGTTCCTAACAAATGGCAATTGTAAGATCTTTAGATGGCTGGTAATCCTGCCAAATAGTCTTTGGATGGTGACAATGTGCCAACTTTTTTTTTTTTGCAGACTGTGTCGAAATGCTCAGCTCAACAATGACCTCAAAACTTTCTGGAGGAAAGATCTTCCACATGGACAGGAAACGAACACTCAGCATTGACTTCATACTTGAGTCCCACCATAACTTTATGGCTGGTAACTTGAAATTTAAAATCCCATTCAAGCTTTGTTGACTGTGCGAGAGTGAAAAATATTTTTTGTGCATGTGTGTAGACTCTTTAAAAAAAAAAAACCTTAAGATAAAATGCCAGGTTCGTTCACATAATGCTCAATAAAAGATAAATCAATCGTATTACAAAACATGAAAATAATACTCTTTTTGGCCTACTGGTTTGATATACAACAGCCAGGGCCACCGAGAGGCGGAATGGGCCACGGGCAATACCAAGCTGAATTCTGGTGATATTCATGATCAGATTTCTCCAAACATCCCTATCCTGCACTGCTTCCATCACCATCTGACACGCCACCCTTCATAAGGGCCCTCCTCAAAATTTCTTTGTTTTTCAAAAACAACCGACATGGAGGTTTCCGTATTTTTGTCATCATAAACACATGTCGTGTTCAAGGGAAATTTGGGGTGCGATTGACTTATTAGATGCGGATTCGTTTCTTAACCCATTTCATCTGGATGGGGTGTGGCAATCACTCCTGTGTTCATTTACATCAATACTGTGACTGTGATCATGTAAATTGTTCCCACAGTCATGTATTTTATGAGGGAGGGTGTTACTGCCCATGCCAGGGAATCACCCTGAGTGGCTTGGAGGGAGAAAACAAAATAAATCTGTGCCTGGTGTTTTATCTTCACAAACAATCATTATATGAAACAAAAAAATTGTAGGAATAATTACAGGCCCCTATAAGGTCCATGCCCTGGGGTAGTTACTCCATCTCCCCCCCCCCCACCCATCTCAGCACCATCCATCCATCCATCCATCCATTGGGACCATACTCTGTGCAGAGTGTTGGTGCTGCCTAAGCAGTCTCCTTGGCTATTGTGCACAATCCTGGACAGGTCACCACTCAGACACAGGATACCAGCAAGCTAGCACTCATCTTGCCGACCTCAGAAGGATGACAGGCAGAGTCAACCCTACCTGGTATTAATTAAACAGTTGAGTGGCATTTCAACTCAGGATCCGAGGATCTCAGCACCCCAGTACAAGATTGTCCACCCCTCCGTCCCCCACCCTCTCTCCCAGAAATGCATCAGCTAGCACAAGAGCCCAAACAAATGGAAAGAAGTAGCAGAGATTCCTCGGAAAAGCAGACAATTATTGGCAAAGTAATGTAAAATGACTGTGCAGCGATTAGTCATCGCAATGTTCGCATTACAGTTCTCGTCGAATGATTACTCTTCACTACACACACACACACACACACACACACACACACACACACACACACACACACACACACACACACACACACACACACACACACACACACACACACACACACACACACACACACACACACACAGTCATGGCACTGCTAAACATCCACCAAAGCTGAAGCATAAACAAGCAACAAACATATTGTACTAACATCGATGTGGAATGAACAGCTTGAGTTTGCGATCATCCACATCACATTTAAGTGGTCGATGAGCCCAGGTATGTGAAGTGGAACCAATTTCCATGGCTATCTCGCTCATAATTAGTCACGTCAGTCAATCAAAACCCCCCTGCAATGTTAGTGATGTTTGCCAAAATAAGGCCATCTGTGAAATTGTCATCACAATAAGCTTTTCAAACACATCTACAATCATCAGAAAAAAGAAAATAGCCCCCTAATGAAAACACACAGTGTTCAGATTATGCGGAATGGGCCATTGAAGGTCGGATGATGTCGAGGGTGACTCAGTAACCAAAAACCATTGGACTTCAACCTTCTCAGTAGTCAGTTTGCTTGGTTGGTGATGCCTGCTGCTGGGTCGCATTGTCTTAGCATGATCTACGACGATAAATGAATTCCTTTTCTCACCATTCCTCATTTTCACAAGTTTACGAAAAAGGTTTACATGCAAATAGTAACTGTGTTATCACAACTACAAGTGTGGTGTTGGATTAACGGTTAAGGTTGCTGACTTAAGATCTTAGGGTCTTGAGTTTGAGCCCCCGTGGTGCTGTTAACTACATCAGGTGGGTTGACTCAGCCTATCATCCTTCTGTGGTTGACAAAATGACTACCATCTTACCAGAAACAGGGGGCACTGCTTCAGCAGCACAGCCCCACTCTCAGCAATGATGCAACCAGATGCAACATTCTGGCTCTTGAAAACCCAAGTGTAGAGTTTTTGGTTTTTTTTACTGTAACTGTAATGAAAGTGAGATTTTCTTTTTCGAAGCAAGTCTCAAAGTCCATGAGGAGAATTAAACTAATGATAATGAAAGCAATCCTTCGAACCTCGGACCCACCGTTTAAACTAGCTCAACAAAGGAAGCTCAGTATTTCAGGATGATACGTCGTACCAACTAAGAGCTGACGAAGGTGTGCTAACCGCCATGAGAAGCGGAGTAAAGCTGGCGCTTCGAGCATCAGTCCTCTCTTTCTCCGACAAAGGGCTAAAGAATCAAACATCAGCTTTACTTTTCTTCTCACTGTGGTTCGCACACCTTTGTCAATGTTGAGTTGATAAAACCTATCGTTTGAATTGCCTGCTGACCTAGACCGGTACTAGCCTTGACAGATTCGAGTACACGTCCGTTATTTCAGGAGCTGTCCATTTTTTTTCCTCCTTACAAGTAATTTCCTGTGTTTTTGAAAGCTGCCAATCACTGTAAAGTGAGGTCTGCACAATGTCAAAAAAGTTAAGGAAGGTCCCGGGGTAAACTATAGATGCAGTTAAGGAAATACTTTTCAGCATTTGGACGTAGGGCAATTGTAAATGGGTGCTGGACAAATGAACTTTGAGTGATGCCTCTCCATCCTCCGTGCCCGCACCTACCACCTTCACCTCCACATCCAAATGGCGATCTTTCCGCAAGAAAGAATGCATCAATAACTCGCTTTCGATGAGCACTATTATGAGGTGGGGGTAGGGGGGGGGCTTCAAACAAGAGAGCAATTTGAATGTGATAGCAAGAGGAAATGCAAAGACAATGCCGAACCATTCAGAGTTCATCGTGAAAAAAAAAAATAGCGAGAGACTGAAATTAAAAGTAGAGAAACAAGCTCTAATTTAAAAAAAAAAAAAGAAGAAAGAATTTAACAAGCCAAGGCATAAGAAGTTTCAGTGGGAATTGTGAATCATTTCAGAGAATGTAAAGACGCTGCATCCTCCCTTAGCCATTGCCTATTGCAATGAGTTCGGTGATGAAGAAAACAAAAAAAGTTTTATTTTTATCTACCACTTATAGAACCCAGGGCAAAAGATAATTATATTCCAAACAAAAAAAAAAAGTAAGAAGATGCAACAAGAGAAATCGTGTAGACATTATGTTTTCCATTCCACGCCTTCCAGAAATTATTTCCTGTTTGCGTTAAAATATCAACAACCTTTTAGCGACATAGCATTGTGTTCCTCGCCTGAATACTCTTCACTATAGTATTGTGTGGAGTCTTTTTTTTTGAATGCCACAATTTCTTTTCCCCTTGCGCATCATAAAATCATAGCTTGAGTGTCATTTTCCTATCAATGGAGCAAATTTCAATACAGCAGGCCTTCATCTGCAGCTTGATGGAGTACTGCTCTCCGCTCTGGGCTGGCACCCCTGCCTCACACCTTGCACAGCTTGATGACACCGAAGGCAAGGTCTTCAAGATCATTGTAATTTATAGCGATGAAGCTGAGTCTATGGGCCTATCATTTTCCAATCGCAGACGGGTCGGTGGTCCTCTCTCTGTCTTCTATCACCTCCTTTCTGGTCTTACACCCGTAGCTATTACTGTGCTTTGGTCCTCCCACCCCTCGTAGGGTGCACAAGTTCTGCGAACAATCTTCTTCGAGTGAAATTCCCAAAATATAAAATTACTGCTCACCTCCACTCATTCGTTCCTCTTTTCTCCACCTGTGGAATGAACTTTCACATTCTCTTCAATCTCATTCTTCCCTCCAAGTTTTCAAGACAGCTGTTCATCACCATCTCAGATGATCCGCCATCTAAAACCATGATCTGTTCTTCCTTCGTTAACTCTCCCTAAGCCCACCTATTTCCAGCTTTCCTTCCTGAAAAATTGCTTCTGTATCTATCTTGTCCACCCCCTGTGTCCTCATTCCTAAGTCCTCATTCTTCCCCACATCCCTTATCTTCGCAGTCTCTCTCTAGTTTGTCCCTCAATCCCACGGTTGAGTGTTTCCCCCTTTCCTCTGCTGTTTGTTTTGTTCTGTTGTCTCCTGATCCGTCCGATGTTATTGTTCTTCCACGAGCCTCGACTCTGTATATAAAATGGATTATTCATTTTGTGCAAATCCTTGATCTCATTAATAATTTCACCTTTTTGCCATTACTTTTTGATCATTTGTTCTTTCGTTTCCCACAATGCATTTTCCAACAATAAAAGGGCATCTTTTATACGAAAATGTAGCAAAGCATGAAAAGGCATCATTCTCACAATAAACGGTCTTTGTGAAAACCTGTTCATTAATTTTATGCTACAACAGACTGCAGTTAATGCCAAAATATATTCGTGCTTTACGAAGCATTCTGTCCAAACAAATGCTATAATTGGAAACGTCTTTGATTTGAAAGGTTTGCGACAGACGGTTCCTACTTGCTCAAACATCAGCCTCTGAATGTCACAAACACATTGCAAGATTTACATTTCAGCTCGTATTTGAAAAAAAATATCGACTTGCCAATTTGTAAGCAACTTGCCCAAACTTTATCAGCAACTTGTCTTTAACAAAGTGCAGGAAACACAGGGGAACAGTGCTGGATTACATGTCCTGTTGCTTCTTTTTTGTTCTACATGTCATGTTGCTTTTCATATTGTATATGCAGTATATATATATATATATATGTAGGTATATATGTTCAATTTAACATGAAGTTCTTTTTAAAAAAAATATTTTTTTTTTTAAATTCAGCATTCATTTCTAAGCATGCCAAAATAACCCTGTTGCTTTCATCGAGTGTCAACTGAAGGGGAGGGGATGGAGGTTGGTGGGAAAATAATGCTTTTACAAATGATCCTTTTAGACAAAAAAAAAAGAGAAGCTGACCTCCACTAATGACCAGAAGACTGACATGTTTATACACGACTAGAAACACCCGCTCCCTGCGGGAGTGTGCAGGAGTGTGGGATGGGGAGTCATGGACATACCATGCAGTCGGCGGTGTGTTCATATTTCTTCTTTCACGGCCGAAATAATCCCGACATTCTTGTGGGATCGGCCGTGGGAAGCTTGGCCCAAGTCTCTTACAAACTGGCTGGGCAGGCCTGACTTTTGACTTAGATTAGGGAAGGCATTCGATCATGGCGTCGGTGATACGTCGCTTGCTATGGAATATTTAGCATCCACCAACTCATGCCAGCAGATGGGATGCCCAATTTAGGTCCATCCGAGGGACGGCACACAGATTGATGAATCACCCTGGCTGTGAATCACCGATTTATACCTGGGTCGACAATCAATCCCAGGTGGTACACAACTTAGAGGCAAGTGTGCGTACCTCATGGCCATCCTGACAGCCCCCATATTACTGTTATTATTATGACTAGTGCGTGCCCGTAGGTGCGTGCCAGTATGTGCAGCTTCGTTCCTTCGCTCTTGTAAACGACGACTGGATTGGGGAATTATTTCAATTAGATCGGACCAACCATATCATAAATGGCCATAACTTGGGAAACACCTGGGAAACATACTCACGTCCCCAGCGTCAATTGTGAGGTCATATCAAACGAAGAAGAAGAAGAATTGTGACACCCCTCTCTCTCCCCCCCCTCTCCCCTCTAGTCTCGCCCCTCCTCTCTCCCCTCTCTCGCCCCCCTCACCCCTTGTCTCACTCCTTCTCTCTCTCCCCTCTCTCTCCCCTAGTCTCGCTCCTCCTCTCTCGCCCCTCTTTCTCGCCCCTCTCTCCCTCCCCTCTCTCGCCTCCTCTCTATCGCCCCACTCTCACCCCCTCTCCCGTCCTCTCTCTCGCCACCTCCTCTCTCCCCTCTCTTGAATTGTGACGCCCCTCTCTCTCACCCCCTCTCTCGCCCCTCTCACACCCCCTCTCCCGTCCCCTCTCTCGCCACCACCTCTCTCCCCTCTCTTGAATTGTGACGCCCCCTCTCCTCACCCCCCTCTCTCGCCCCTCTCTCCCTCCTCTCTCGACCCTAGTCTCGCTCCTCTCTCTCACCCCCTCTCTCCCTCCCCTCTCTCGCCCCCCTCTCTCCCACCCCCTCTCTCACCCCTAGTCTCGCTCCTCCTCTCTCGCCCCCCTCTCACACCCTCTCTCCCGCCTCCCTCTCTCCCGCCCCGCCCTCTCTCTCCTCTCTCCCTCCCCTCTCTTGCCCCCTCTCTCCCCCCTCCTCTCTCCCCCTCCTCTCTCTGTAAATGTATTCACAAATGTCTACCAAGCACAACAATTAATTCAAACCTTGGGAAAAAAACGATATCAAACCTTGAAAAGGCACATACTCAGGTCCCCAGCGTCGATTGTGATGTCATAGCAAACGAAGAAGAATTGTGACGTCAATCGTGCAAAAAAACCCATTAATTGTGACGGCATTCGTGACATCATAGCACCGCGTTCTGTCATTGGTTGACAGACGTTATTGGTTATTATTGCTTGACAGACTATTTCGGTCGTTATTGGTTGACAGACATTGGTCATTGTATCACGTTATTCTTTTTATTACTGCCAATTATTGTGCTATTATTATTATTATTATTATTATTAATATGCTGTTATCATTATTCTGAGATATCTTTGGGAAAAAAATGGTATGATAAGGTGGAACGACACTTCAGCTGCGATATATACACCTTTCCAACACTGAAAAAAGCAATAAAATGGCCGAAACTTGGGAACTGTTCGTCCGATTGATATCAAACCTCGAAAAGGCACATTTGCGGGTCCCCGGCAATATTCCTGGCAAGTTTCAATCAGATCGGACCGGCGGTCGTCGAGAAACGACGGTCACAGACACACACACACATACAGACACACACACAGAGATTGCTGGAATTACAGATTGATTATTAACATTATAATTATGCCATTTATCATCAGATGGAAATTGACAGATTATTTGTGGTTATCATAGTTTTGACGAAAAATACAACTTGGATGACATAGAGGCTGGAAATGGTATTGGAGGACGATGCATCAACAACCTAAGGTATGCTGATGATACCACTCTGTTGGCAGAAAGTAAAGAGGACTTCATTAAACTGCTGTGGACAGTGAAGAAGGAAAGTGAAAAGGCTGTTCTTTATTTAAACCTAAAAAAAATATTAAAATCTTGTCAACTGAGAAGATCGACGTGTTAATATTGAGAGACGATCATGTGTATACAGTGGAAAGTTTCATCTTCCTGGGTTCGAAGATTAAAGTGAGTGGAGAATGTGGAGGAGAAATGGATAGACGGTTAACATTGGGGACAACAGCAATGTCAGGATTGACAAAGATCTGGAAAGATAAAGACGTGACAACACAAACCAAGAGGAGCCTGGTGAGTACTGGTGAATGTATTTCCACTTACAATGTGTGGATGCGAGTCATGGATAGTGAAAAAGAAAGAAAGTTAGAAGATCGACAGTTTTGAGATCTGTTGTTAGAGATGAATGTTTAAAATTCCATGGACTGCAAGAAAAACAAGCAAGTCAGTGCTTGAAGAAATGAGACCACCTGGTACATCAGTAAGGCTGATGTTAAAACAGGAAGTGTCATACTTTGGTTGGACGAATCATGCGTGCAGAAAATAAAAGTCGAGAAAAGTCAATCATGCTGGGAAGGGTTGAAGGTAGAAGAGGAAGAAACAGATCTTGTACGTGCTGTGTGGATGAGGTAGAGGCTACAACCAAGCTGTCTCTGCCAGAGCTTCAGGAAGCAATGGAGAATTGGGAAGTTTGAAGAAATCTTATCATGAATATCACCAGAAGTCGACCACTGGTTATAATAATTATGGTTATAATAATTTTTACTTCCTGTAGGTGTGTGGACCAGTAACTCTTAGCCTATACACCACCAATATTTAAGTACTGTATGTCTAATTTTCTCTAAATTTTCGTCAGGCGAGTACATATTAAACTAGAAGGGCACTCGGTGGAGTGCACACCTCCACCACGTAATGCCTGATTCACGAGAACATATCGGGCCCAATACATTTTTGAAATATCATGCTGTACAGCAAGATATCGTTTTTGGCCCTCACCTCTCAATGGTGAAGAATCAATTAAAAAATTTAATAAATTTCGTATCCAGATCTTCACAAAAATCGAATCAATTCGTCATTGTCACACGTCCAACCTGTCCATAAAGTTTCATCCCAATCCGTCCACAACTTTTTGAGATGTTGTGTCATATATCATTTTTAGCACTATCGCTCAATGGTGAAGAATCACTTAAAAAATTTCTCGTAGTCGGATTCACCAAAATCGAATCAATTCTTCCTTGTGCACACCCTGTCCACCAAGTTTCATCCGAATCCGTGCACAACATTTTGAGATATCCTGTACACAGACAAACAGACAGAAAGGGGTCAAAACATCACCTCCTTCACCCTCGGTGGTGGAGGTAACAATTCCAACAACCATTAGGAATGTGGTTTTGTGTCGAGTAGAGGTCACAATTTTACCATGAAGGTGTTGGGGGCAATACTGCATCCCTTGGTTTCCCATTTCCGTCAATTTTTCCCTCCACCCTGATTTTTGCAGTTCCCCCTTCTCCTTCTGCTGTTCCTTTGTTATGTTGCATCCTGATCCATTCTGTGTCCCAGCTCTTACACGAGCCTTGACTATGTATACAAAGAAAAAAAATCCACATTATTCTGAGGCTGGCAGGATAGCCTAGAGGTATGCATACACGTCTCCTCGCTGTCTCGTCTGAGTTTGAATCCTGACCCAGCTATAAATTTGTCCTTCACAGGTGTTTCACAGGCAGGGTGATTCATCAAATGTGTGCACCGTCCCTCGGATGTACTTTAAACGTGCTGGGCGTCCCCTATGCCGGCACCAAGTTAAAGATCTTGTCCTTCGTGAAAATTTGGCGACCTATCGCTGGCACTCTGTCTAAATTTCAAATTCCTGCACACTCAGTGGAGTATCTATCCTGTGTCGGAGTGGCAACTTGCCCAAAATTGTAACGCTAGCTATGAAACTTTACTGGCGCTTTGTATAAATCATGATTCATGATCGATTCATGTATTATGTCTCAATAACGTTGATCCATATATCGATATTGGTGATCATATTAAAATATTTACTTTGGATCAGGCAGCAAGGTTGAGAATTGTTGCGAATAGCACCCTGAAATGGCGTTCCACTAGAGTAGACCCATAGTTTACGCCATGTTCACATAGATTTCATCCGCCCTATAAGTCCGGGGATTAACTGGTCTGAAACTTTGACATGCTAACTTGGGTTGACACACATCTTAGCTCTAAAATCTTTTGACTTACACCAAGCTTGTCTTATTTTCTACAAACCAACGCTCACAAACTAGCCAGTAGGAAGTGAAAAAAAGCAGAAAAATATAATCAATTATACATGGGAAAGAAAAAAAATAAAACAAACATTTTTAAATCATTATCATCATCATTTTGTATTCAGCCTGTGGCTGCTGGTTGCATCATTGCTGGGAGTGCAGCTGTGCCGCTGATGCAGTGTCCCATCACCAGTAAGCTGGTACTCATTTTGCTGACTTCAACAGGATGGCAGACTGTGTCAACCCGCCTGGTGTTATTTTACGGTGCAACAGGAGCTCAAACCCCAAACCCCAAGATCTTAAGCCAGCCATCTTAACTGTTCAGCCAACACCAGACTTCATAATTTAAAATGTCGATACAGTATATTGCCCGAGCATATAAACCACCCCAAAACATTTCTCGTGTTTATCATCACACTGTCAAGCAGTGAGGATGGGACCATTATCTCCACTATTGAACTGAACAACAAATTCTGAGGCAACAAAAGTGACAAAAACTATTTCCTTGGCCAACAAGCTAATTGTTGAACATCTGGTCGAGCTGATTGGTTGATATTGTCCCATCCAGAGATCATAAATATCGTATCCATCTAAAAAGTGGCCACAGGCCATCTCATGGGAGAGAGCAAAGCATAGTCGATAATAGTGTCTCCGCTCCATAAGTATCACTTTCTCTGAAGGTCATGTTGAGAGTGAGTTTTGGTAATTCTGTGTCGATTACCTGTAAGGAAGTTTCCAGACTCTGCACAGGTTTGTGAAAACTATGGTTGATTTCAAAAGGAAGTGGGGTGCCCCCTAGGGGTTTTTTGAGACGACCTGAAAAAAAACTCCAATGTGAATGCAATTTATAGATAATGACATACAGCGTGTGATTACATATTCTTCTGGTGTTACTTATTACTTAAATATTTTTTACTTAGGTATCTCTACACACATGTGGAAGACCCTCTGCACTGGATGACATTACAACATGTTCAGGTTTTGCGATGAGCTGAGATAGCAGATTTAAAAAGAACCGCATGACAAATAAAACCTTGAGAATTGCATTTCGCAAAGTCTGCCAAGTAGAAATGCAAAACCAGGACGTTGAGAAATTTAATAAGTGTCCAAAATGTGAGCAGGGAGGTCCGAACAATGTTGCAATGTTGCTTGGACCTCCCAGCACAAATCTTTTTTATTATGAAAAGAGATTTTTATAAAAAGGAAAAAACTTTTTTCGTTTCCAACAAACTTAAAGGCTCATGGGTGTTGGATAGTTCTCCACCTTTTTAACAGCTTGCCTTCCAGATGAACTTTGTTGTACCAAAAGCAATACTATACTGTATATGGAAAATAAATGCATATATATATATATATATATATATATATATATATATATATATATATATATATATATATATATATATATATATATATATATATATATATAAAACATTGACACTTAAAAAAAATAGAGGGGAAAAACGGGCTATTTAGAAGAGCATAAAGGTCAGCAAATCACACAAAGATGTATTATAAGCCACGAGCAGGACTACCTGGCATTACCTGGGGCTGTTCTCATCCTGTTGACATCTTGAAGAAATCAATTTGTTTTTTTTTTCTATTTTTTTGTGAGTACCTAAAACACAATTCACTCCACACATTAAGGAAAGGGGTCTGGATAATTTAATATTACCTTTCACATAGCTACAAAGGCATGGGCATGATGGAACAATTTTTTTTAATCCCCCCAAAAAATCAAACTTCTTTTTCAAAACTTTCGATTTTTTTTTTACCGAAAACACTCCCAGGCACTCATTGATGAACCTCTGAAAGTTTTACGAAGATCCGTTCAGAAAAATGGCGATGCACACGCACACGCACGCACGCACGCACGCACGCACGCACGCACACATACACACACACACACACACACACACACACACACACACACACACACACACACACACACACACACACACACACACACACACACACACACAGACAAACGACTCTCTTATAGTCAGAAATGGTGACTCGAGTCAGCGACTTGAGACCAGCTTGTGGACTTGTTGACAATGTCGATGAATGATTGAACATAATATCAAAATAAATATATCTCAGTGTGTGTTTGTGACTAATTTTCATTCGATGTGTGCTAGTATGTGATTATATCGTTACGGATCTGGAAACCATTTGCATTCAATATACAGATGTCCCAAAAGTCAGTTATGTCGTTAAGTATGTGTGTAGTCAGATCCCATTCCTTTTGTCTAGTGGGAGAATCAAAGGTGTGCGTTGCCATTTATTTTTTGTTAAGTTATTAATTTTTTACATCCAATGAACCCTCCAACGAACAACCAACAACCATTCCATTCGCCATCACGATCCACTACCCACCCACTGTGTACAAACACTGACTTGCCAAGGCAGGGTCTTTGCAGCCATTCCTTGTCACTTCCACCAACGTTCCTTCCACAAACGTTGTAACTCTTGCACGACGGCCTGTGCAACATTGATACTGTTACTCGTCAAGTATGAACCTGTGTGGAGGAGTGGCTGGGGTTTCCCGGCAGGGGCCAAGGCCCTGCCCCAGAAAGGTGGGCCATAGGACCTGTCCAATCAGGGGCGGACAGCGAGGTGTGTTCGCCAAGGCCCCTCCCCACTGAGGGAGGTCCATAAATTCCCGAGCACTCTCTGAGGCAAGTGGTCTTTTTGAGGTCTTGGGTGGTCTTTTTAAGGTATTGGAGTGTCTTTTTGGGGTCTTGGAGAGTGTTTTAAAAGTTATTTTGAAGAGTTTTTGGTGGGCGTCGAGGCAGCGAACGTGTCTCTGCTGGCCCTCTACAAGGAAGGGAAGAGCGACCCTGACCCCCCTCCGTGGACCCCGGCCATTCACCACCCGAGCTCCACCACGAACCTCGAGTCCCACACGTGCGACTGGGGACCAAACCAGCAACCATTGTCAGATGCCGCATCGCAGAGCACGCCATTCCTCCGACGGTCAAGTACAACACCGAACTGGCCCCCAGCTTGTCTCTCTCCACGGCTGTGAGGGTCCAATGAAGACACTGGTTTCTTTTCATTTTGTGTGTGTCTGCGTGTGGGCCCGTCTTTAAGTGGAACTGAATAAGTGTTTTTGGATCATTGTAAATACTTCTTGCATAGTCACGTTAAGTCTTGCTTTGTGTCTTCATTTACTGTAAATAAAACTTGTTGGAAATGTTCCCAGTTCATTTCTGTCCCTTCTTGCATTGGTCCAGCATGGTTCGGATCTGAGTTTAGCCGGGTTTTTATCCTCGATAATCCGTTCATTCCAGCTGGCACGGCTTTGGCAGTTTCTGCTCGGCTGCACCTGAACCGGAGTTGGTAGTCGGTAGTTGGAACTCTACCACAGTCGGTAGGGTGACCCGGTTCGAACAAGACGTGCCGAGGGCGTGGTTTCCCCGGCAGTCGAAATGGCGTAGTTAATTAGGTAAATTGGTTATAAACAAATGGACCCTACGCTACGTGGTTGAAATATTGGCGACCACGGTCGGTTAAACGACCCGCCGGCTCGCGGAGTTATCCGAGCGACGGCCTACAATTCCGGGGAGTTTGGTGGGAGACGACGCAAAACTCCTCCACCTCGTGGTCGTACTCGCCACCGACCCCCGGCCCACAACAATATTTATAAACAAAGACTGTGGGAGTCGCGCGCCAAAGGGAGCACAAAATCAGTACATAGATCGCTCCGAGCTGAGAAAAGGTATCAGTTATACAGCTCCCAAAGTGCCACTGAGCTTCGGGCTTCCGATCGCCCGATACATGTATCTCGTGGGGTAAAAGGAGGTAAATTACGGAGAAAAGCAAGTTGAAAATATTCACACCCCTCGAGTTTTGTCACATTTTGTTGTGTTGCAGCCTGAATTTTAAATGGATTAAATATAAATTTCTTGTCACCGCGCAACACAAAATTCCCCATTATGACAAAGTGAAAACATGTTTTTCGAAGATTTTACAATTTAATTTAAAAAAATGAAAAGTTGAAGTGTGTTTTTTCAATAAGTATTCAACCCCGTGAGTCAATACTTTGTACAAACACCTTTGGCAGTGATTACAGGTTCGAGTCTTCTTGGGGATGGCTGTATCAGTTTTACACATCTGGATTTAGGGATTTTCTCCCATTCTTCCTTGCAGGTTTGCTCAAGCTCTGTGAAGTTGGATGTGGAGCGTCGGCGAACAGCAATCTTCTCGTCTTTCACGGATTCTCAATGGGATTCAGGTCTGGGCTTTGGCTGGGGCACTCAAGGACTTTCACATTCTTGTTCTGAAGCCATTCCAGCGTTGCATTGGCTGTATGATTGAGGTCATTGTCCTATTGGAACATATATCTTCGCCACAGTCTGAGGTCTTTTGCACTCTGAAGCAGGTTCTCCTCAAGGATTTTCCTGTATTTGGCTCCATGCATTGTTCCCTCTATTCTTACAAGTCTCCCAGTCCCTGCCGCTGAAAAACATACCGATAGCAATGATGTTGCCACCACCACACTTCACGGCAGGGATGGTGTTCGATGGGTAATAAGCTGTGCTCAGTTTCCATCAGATGTAGTGCTTTACATTCAGGCCAAAGAGTGCAATTTTTGCCTTATCAGATCACAGAATCTTTTGCCTTTCAGTCTTTCACGCACGTGCCTTTTTCAACCTCCAGGTTTGCTGTCATGTGTCTTTTTCTCAGGAGTGGCTTCTATCTATCTGGCCACTCTCCCATTAAGCCTAGATTTGTGAAGTGCTGCAGAGATTGTTGTCCTTCCGGCAGGTTCTCCCATCTTGAGCAACGAACTCTGTAGTTCTATCAGAGTGGTCAATGGGTTCTTGGTCACCTCCCTGACCAAGGTCCTTCTTGGTCAGTTGCTGTTTGGCCGTCCGTCACCGAACGACTCGCTCAGTTTTGGGGCTAGCACTGCCAAACTTTCTGTGAAACGTTTTGAGGTCCCAGAGAGTGTCCTAAGTAGGTGGTGGGAGGTTTCATCAATTTCTCAATACAATTATGATTTTGAGTTTCCACCCATAATACAAAGTCAGTCTCTCTCTCTCTCTCTCTGAACACATTCAGTTTGCACAGAACACACACAGTTTTGCCATTCAAACTTTTGGAAACATTCGCAGCTTCGGCAATTTCTCGAAACAATTGAGATGTTCGGTTTCCACTCGTCAGATGCTGCAATTTTTCACTTGCATTCACGGATTCAGCATTGGCAGTTTCACTATTGACTGCGAATAGAAACATCATTATATACCCACCTTCTGGGGGGGGGGGGGTTCGGTACAGTGAGGTTTTTTTTTCTAAGCCCTTCACGAACCGGCTGTCCATGCCTGTCGTTCGACTGAAGGTGGCACAGGAATGTGGAATTTATTGTTTCATGGCTTGACATTCACCGTTTCCGGCAACTCACCAGTATCCTCCATTCGCAGGCACGTGTGAAAAGCTAGGCTGCCAAAATTATATATTTTTCCAATACAGACGTGACCGATAGTGTGAACAAGGAATGTAATATTTTATTACTTGCTGAAAAAGAAATGAGCGATGAGTCTATATTGCATTATTTTATGACGCACTAACTTTTGGCACAAGAGTGCAAGAATTTGGCGGAATGAGCAACTTACTCATGGAATTCATGCACGTTGACAGGTAGAAACCATTTCTCTACATACACTAGCTGCCCAAGACAATCTGAAGGTAATCAGTTTTACATATTCTTGATATACAGCACTGTCTAGCGTCTCGCACCCTTCCAACCAGCCTCCATCCCTCCCACCAAATCAAACATATCATGTGCATTGCTCAAATCACATTCACCAAACAGGCCTGAGTTGTAACCGAACCAATGAAATGAAAGAATGGCTGCCTTTGATGAAGGCAATTCACTTGGAGGCAATTGTTGGGCCATCAACAAGGAAGATGTGAATGTTATTGGGGGGATATCAAAGGCCTTATGTTTACACAGACAGTTTAATAATATGAGAAACAAACTCCATGCAAAATCGATGAAACACACACAATTGAAAAGCATGATTTGACACCATTAAAGAACAGTTTGTAGAACTTGTAATCACATACAAAATGGAAGATACAAAAACAAAAGCACAAAAACAACTCAAGGTTTTGTCAAAAGAGAAGAGAAAGTCTTAATGTTGGCCTTCATCGGGGACGAACACAGGTCATGTGCACTCACATCTCAAATGCCCTCAAAAGCACATGTGTGCATGCACACACACACACACACACACACACACACACACACACACACACACACACACACACACACACACACACACCCTTCCTTCATCCTCCTCCTCATCCTCCTCCTCCTCATCTCTCTGATTGGTTGAGTTTTAGACAAAGGTTATGGTACCACCGTTCAGAGAGGTGGGCATACTCTTTAACCTTCACCCAATCTATTGGAGGAAACATGTTTTTGCATCCTGTGGAACAAAGTCAGCCAGTGTATGCCATTCCACAATATGTCATACAACATGTGATGCCACACCTCACGGGTGGAACTTCTCATAAAGCAAGCTCACACGGCTGACTCAGGTCGAGTGGAAGCCCATTAATTCATCCTCCCAAATCCGGATACAAAATGATGTAATATAGACCAAAATTGCTCCTCGGAAGTGAACGAATAACACCACCTTGATCGTAAGTAACCTTCTAAAGGCGTCAAAGATCAGAAATGAAATGACATAATAGGTTTGAGGATGGGTTTGAGGGTTGTGGAGTAGCGGCTGAAACCCGGATCCTATCCAGGTTCCTCCTATTGACTCCATCTTTGCTCTTTACTTCTGGTTCCTTCTTGGTCTTCCGTTTCATGAACCATACAACAAGAGAGATGTTTGTCTGTGTGTCTGTGTCTCTATTTTTCTTAAAGATGGCCAAACAGACCTTTGTCAAACTTTCCGAGGTTCATCAGTGAGTGTCAAGGAGTGTTTTAGGCAAAAACATTTTTAGAAAATTTGAAAACAAAAAGGTTAGATTATCTTTTTTTTTTAATCGCTCTCCAGTGCCTAAACTTTTTGTAGCTATGTGAAAGGTAATATTAAACGATCTGCAACCCCATTCCTTAGTAGGTGTAGGGAAGTGTTTTAGGTCAACACAAAAAAAAATGGGGGAAAAAAACAAAATTTGATTTCTTCAAAATGCCAACAGGGTTGGAACAGCACCGGGCACTGGCGGGTACCCTTGCTAGTGAAATAATCAACAATCACTGCAACTACTGGGGATGCCACGTCGTGGTGGTTGCATCAGAACGCAAGACGAGGACCAAATATTCCCCACTCTTTCCTGCTGCCTGGATTCGACTTTTTTTGTTTTCATTTCATGGATTTTTCGTCCTTTATTTTTTTTGATTCGTCACTGAATTTTTTTTGTCGGAGCAGCGCGGTTATGGTCAGAGCGCCGATCGGTCCACTCCCTCTCATCTTCAACATGAGCACTTCACACACAAACACTCAAACACCACATCTGTATCACATATCCACAACAAACATTTCTTTCTTTTTTTTTCTTCTTTGGGGAGTGACCTCCTTCTGGCAAGCCTCCCCTTTCTCCTCATTCAAGCTGGAGATATAGAAACCAACCTGGGGCCCTGACCACCTCAACCTCACAAATGCACACGTAGCCTTAATATCCTCCATAACAACACAGACGGTCTTGTCAGCAAGGCCATGCAACTTAAACACTTCATTCTTGCAAACAACGTCCATATAGCCAACGTACAAGAAACCAAGAGAACGAAGAAGAAACGAGAAAAACAAAATACCGACCATCCCCGACTATGCACCGATACGCTCATACAGACCGAACGCCAGAGGCGGAGGCCTCATCACATGTACATTCACAATTCAATTCCATACTCAGATATCACACAACACACAAAAGCACTTCTACCATCAGACAACACACTTGTACTTCAAGCTTTCAGAATCAAAACTGGTAACAAAAGCACACAAGAACATCATAAACATTTACATACCACCAGACACATCCCCCACTGTACCAACCAAATACCCACCACAACTACACAACATTTCCTCCCTCCTGAACCCCATCATCGGAGGGGATTTCAATGCCAAAGACACCACCTGATAGACCCATCACCAACCAAACCCCAGAGTCAAAACCAAAACCAAAACCAACAGAACGAAATTCGTTATTTATATTGAATGATCCAGACCAACACACACACACACACACACACACACACACACACACACACACACACACACACACACACACACACACACACACACACACACACACACACACACACACACACACACACACACACACACACACACACACACACACACACACACACACACTTTCAGAACGATTGCTTGAAAACTGTGGCTAAAAATCGTGCAACAAACAGACAGACAGACAAACAGTACAGACCAACATACTTGGCAAAAAAAATTTTTGCTAAGTAACGAACAGACAGAAAGGGATGAAAACATCGCTTCCTTACACTTTTGGTGGCAGGAGGTAATCATGTCTGATCAATTGAATTGGCTACAATTGGACCTCAATCAAGTTGTGGAGACATCTCAAGGATGATCAAAGGAAATTGGACACACCTGAACTCAATTTGGAGTGTCATCACAAAGGGGTTGAATACTTATTGGAGCAAGGCATTTCAGCTTTTCATTTGAAATTGTTTTTGTAAAAATTTCTAAAAACACGTTTTCACTTTGTCATTATGGAGTAGTTTGCATAGATCGGTGACAAAAAATTTAAATTTAGTGCATTATAAATTCAGGCTGTAACACTACAAAAAGTGAAAAAAGTCGAGGGGTGTGAATACTTTCTGAAGGCGCTGAATCGTGTTCCAAAAATACCCGGACAACTTTGCTTATTGATATATTTAGAACCACGAATGATACAACAATACCTTTTAGTGTGTATGATACAGAAACTCGTAAAGTTGTGTGCACATTATCAATCCACTTCAATGTGAGCTCCATTTGTCATGTGCAAGACATCAAGGTGGTACACGAGTTATCGCCATGTTTTGTTCAGTTCAGCATATTTGCGTCCACCAGTACGCATACCTCTGTGATCCGAGAACGAAGATCCTGCAGGTTTGCCACCTTGGTGTTGTACACAACATCTTTTAGACAAACCCCCACAGAAAAAAACCATCAAGAGGGGTTATGTCTGGTGATTATGGGGGCCAGACGGTTGGTCCGTCTTGGCAAATCCAACGACCGAGAATTTTTTCATTCAGGACGGCTCGAACGACGAAGGCCCAATGAGGGGAGCGCCGTCCTGTTGAAAATGATATCGGGTTGCAGGCCTTCAATCTGTAGGAAGGGGAATCCTTTCAACATGTTCATGTAAATTGTTGAGGCCGCTGTATCCCCCGCAAAGAAAAACCCAATGTACACACAACTTCCTGTATCTGCTCGAGTGCTCACACCAGACTACATTCTTTCCTATGAAATGCCAAGCTGAGGAGCGAGAATCTGCGAAGATATACGCCAGTTCTCTTTGATAAGCTGGTTGGCACGTTGTTGGTAAGCTATATCTGTCGTCATTATTGGTCTGTCGCAAGGCTGTTTATTTTGTGGGTCAGCTTATCCAACGTGACTGTCTTTATTATGCCTAGCCATCAACGGACAGTACTCACATCAATGCAATCATCACCATACATAACATTCATTCGCTGACGAATGCGGATCGGAGGCACGTTCTCTGTTGTTAGAAACTCAAAAACTGCACGCTGCTTTAACCACACTGACAATGCCGTGCTGCCCTCTCCCATCTTTACTCACATAGCACTGAGACATATAATGTCAAAATCACGAAACTTCACACCCAGTGGTGGGAATAACAATGTGCAGACTGTGCTTTGTTTCATTCGGAGATCTTTACTTGTTTTGGTTAAAAAGAATAGGAGGCATTTCTTTTCAACGTCCCCTCGTACTTCTGGAGTTTAAAAATGTAAGACAAGACACAAATAGTTCAGTAACCGGAGTTACTTTCATCCAAAACAAGAAAGAGAAATCGGAGATTGTAGACCCTCGCTCGGACTTGTTTTGTGTGCTTTGCATAGAAAAGATAACGTGTAATACTGGCGACCACAAAGTGGTGTTTGGAGCCTAAGTTAGTACATTATGTATACCCTCTACTCTGGCAAGGGTACCAAATGTCTTAAGATAAGTCACGTGGTCTGATATGTAAATTTTGGTGATAAACGTTAATGTCGCATTTACACGGTACACGAAGAACCAAATACAGTCTTCTTAACTTGTTCTTGTAAAGCCATGACAATGAGGCTAGAAACATTAAAAAAGATGCAAATGTATTTTACTCTGATCATAATGAATAAGTGCGTCATGAAAAAAAAAGGTTTAATGAATTATGTGGAATGGATACACACCGATGGATTGTAAGGTAGAAGGCAGCAGTATTTTATCAGATTGAAAGTCAGCAAAGAGTGTGTAAGGAGCTTAAGTTAAAATGTAAAACATGCAAGGAAGGCAACAAAGAGAAATGGACATTTCTATGATCTGGAGAGCAAGAAGTCAGCAGCTGGTCAAATATGGCGAACAAAACACATTCCCTTCATTTGTTCTGCATATACATGACATTTGGGCTCATAGAACAGCCGAGACTCTAGAGGTAAGCACACTCAGTAGGCTTGTTCTTAGAAATCCCTCATTAAAAAAGTTAGAATTAAGAAATAATATTTTATGAACGATACAAATTGCTTGGTATGTTTTTGTGTTTTTTTTTTTGTAAACTTTTTTTCTTAACAAGATCGAGGATCATAGAAGAGAGAGGTGACGAGAGGTATGAACTGACAATGGGGCAACTCTTGGACACAATAAGCAAGGGAATGAACAAACAGTAAAGGACAGAGACAGGAGGGGAGGAAACACAGCAACCTGCAAGAAAGATAGTAAGGGTCAATGGAAGTAAAAAAAAAATAAAAAAGATTGTGGGGAAGGATTGTGGATGACTTAATATGGCAGTGCATTGCTTGCTTGAAGCCCTGGAGGGGAAGAGTGGGAAAGAACAGCCTCAGGCAGATGGTTCCACAGACCACAGAAGTGAGGAACGAGAGCTGAGGTGTGCAGTTCGCCTGGGTTTTGGGAGTTTCACCTGAAAATGGTTACGAGAGCAACTCGGGCATCATGAAGTTGCTGGGGAGGGTCAAAAGCCAGAGACAGAGACAGAGACAGAGAGACAGAAAGACAGAGAGAGCGAGCTGAGGGACCGAGACCGGAGGAGAGGCAGTTAAAAAAAAGCATCATCTCTGACTTTTTTGGGGATCACTTTTGTGCATTATAATTGCTTCCAGTGAAAGTTGCATTAAAAAGTGAACTTTAAGAATGTTACCAGAATTACAATTTTTATTACAGAATCAGCCGATTACAAATGTCACGAAAATTTACAATTGCAGAAAGCCTACATGTACATTTAAGCAGCCATCCAAGGCAGACGGCGATAATGAAACTGTATTATTTGTTGGAGCTTTAATGCTTTGAACAATTTCCATTCTGCCAATGAAATAGCTACTTAAGAAGAAATCGCTGCTCAAGGGAGATGTTCTGCTCATCTTTTTATTTGTATTGAATCCATTCTCAAGCGATTTCCCCTATTTCTCTACGAGAGCGATAAACATCCACAAAGTGCTCAACTTCCATCCAGGGCTGGGTATGTCGGACTTGGATCCAAAATCCCAATTGTGAAGAATCACTTAAAAAAAAAAAATCAAATAATTATCGTATCCAAATCCTGATTCGGATCCTCACCAAAATTGAATCAATTCGTCCTTGCCACACACCCAACATGTCCATCAAGTATATTACGAGCACTATATATATATATATATATATATATATATATATATATATATATATATATATATATATATATATATATATATATATATATACATATAAACACATATATACATATAAACACATATATACATATAAACACATATATACATATAAACACATATATATATATATATATATATATATATATATATATATATATATACATATACATATATATATATATATATATATATATATATATTTATATATTTATATTTACATTTATATATATATATATATATATATATATATATATATATATATATATATATATATATATATATATATATATATATATATATATAAAAACATATATATATATATAAACATATATATATATATATATATATATATATATATATATATATATATATATATATATATATATATATATATATATATATATATATATATATATATATATATATATATATATATATATATATATATAAGCATATAAACATATATATATATATATATATATATATATATATATATATATATATATATATATATATATATATATATATATATATACATATATATAAACATATATATATATATATATACATATACACATATACATATATATACATATACATACATATATATATATATACATATTCATACATATATATATATATATACATATACATATACATATATATATATATAAACATATATATATATATATATATATATATATATATATATATATATATATATATATATATATATATATATATATATATATATATATATATATATATAAACATATATATATATATATATATATATATATATAAAAACATATATATATATATATATATATATATATATATATATATATATATATATATATATATATATATATATAACCAGCATACTTGCACTATATATATATATATATATATATATATATATATATATATATATATATATATATATATATATATATATATATATATATATATATATATATATATATATATATATATATTACATTACTCGCAGGGGATGCCCAGCGCTGCCCAAGGGAGAGGTGAGAGGATACTCAGCGCTGCCCGGCTTGATGAGCTTTTCCCGGCGGAGGTTTCAGGACCTGGTGGACATTGAAAAGCGATGGAGTTATTATATTGGCCTCACATAAGCGGTGGCAGCACTACCTGACCCCACATCCCAATGTACACTTTATAGCGGCCTTTGGTGGCATCAAAACGGATTTCAAGGCCAACAATTGGTAGGTTTAAACCTTACCCAGATTCTAAAGTACCGACACCAAAAACTTGGGGCCTCGAGGTGCTACGGTTCAGCCATGAAAGAATAACGTACAAACACACAAATGAGAATACATATATGCATATAGACAAACAAAGACTTGCAATGAAACTGCCAAAGAAAGGTGTTCTCAATATGGGAAATGTGGCACAGAATTTGTTAGTTTTAACATAATTTTTCACCCTTCTTTTTTTAATATAACAATGTACAAGTTGACCAAGTTTAGATAAGCATGTTCATACTTTGCTCTGCATAAGCAGGAAGAAGCCATAGACTTGGTAGTTATGTTTTTGTTTTATTTATAATTTATATTTCAATTTTGCAGTGATCTCTGGCTCATGGAGGAGCTTGTGCATATATCACATGCAACACACAGACATTATGAAACCTCATTGTAGTTTTACAAGAATGATCAAGGATGAACAAATTCACATTGTATATGGGATTAGAACATGGTATCCCAGCCTTAAGAGCTCGGTGTAGTAAAACGAAGAACTAGCCGTGCTGGTGATGGTTAGTGTTGATCTGTGTTCATGGTAAGGTCCAACAATGGATGAAATCAATTGAATGATGATTGAGGTTTGATGCAAACAGCCATCGGAACCAAGGAAAAACTAATGTTTTGGGAATTAATCCTTTGGTCTTTTGCTCTGACGAAGGGTTCATGCCTGAAATGGTGGCTTCTCCTTGCTTCCCATGGCAGTTAGCATACCTCAATCAACATCCGATTGATTTCATCTGTTCAAGAGCTCAGTGCACAGATCGGAACACCAAATGTTGTATTCCAAAGCTTGTACTTATTAAAGAGCTCAAATATTGTACATGAGAAATGTAGATTACAAGAGCCAGGAGGGACAGCATGCAATGAAGCATGGCCTCAGAGAGACAAAAAGAGATGTAGACAAAGTAGAAACAATGCCAAAAACCTCCCACACATACAGCTCCACAGCCCCCCATGACACATGTTCCTCCCACTGGCTACACACATTTAATTTGGCCATTTGCTTCATTCCTCTGTAAAATGCTGAACAGAGAGGGGAGGGAGGAGAGAGAGAGAGAGAAGGAGGAGGAGGGGATGAAAGAGAGAGGAGAAAGAGAGAGAGAGAGAGAGAGAGAGAGAGAGAGAGAGAGAGAGAGAGAGAGAGAGAGAGAGAGAGAGAGAGAGAGAGAGAGAGAGAGAGAGAGAGAGAGAGAGAGAGAGAGAGAGAGAGAGAGAGAGAGAGAGAGAGAGAGAGAGAGAGAGAGAGAGAGGACAAAGAGAGAGAAGGGAGAGGAGAGAGGGGAAAGAGAGGGGAACGATAGGGGAAAGAGAAGAGACACAGAGAGAGAGAGAGAGAGAGAGAGAGAGAGAGAGAGAGAGAGAGAGAGAGAGAGAGAGAGAGAGAAGGGAGAGGAGAGAGGGGAAAGAGAGGGGAACGATAGGGGAAAGAGAAGAGACACAGAGAGAGAGAGAGAAGGGAGAGGAGAGAGGGGAAAGAGAGGGGAACGATAGGGGAAAGAGAAGAGACAGAGAGAGAGAGAGAGAGAGAGAGAGAGAGAGAGAGAGAGAGAGAGAGAGAGAGAGAGAGAGAGAAGGGAGAGGAGAGAGGGGAAAGAGAGGGGAACGATAGGGGAAAGAGAAGAGACACAGAGAGAGAGAAAGAGGGGAAGGAGAGGGGAAGGAGAGGGGAAGGAGAGGGGAAGGAGAGGGGAGAAAGAGGGGAGAGAGAAGGCAAAGAGAGAGGTGAAAGAGAAAGGAGAGAAGAGAGAGAAGAGAGAGAGGAGATGGGGAGAGAGAGGAGGGAGAGAGGAGATGGAGAGAGAGAGAGAGAGAGAGAGAGAGAGAGAGAGAGAGAGAGAGAGGAGAGAGAGAGAGAGAGAGAGAGAGAGAGAGAGAGAGAGAGAGAGAGAGAGAGAGAGAGAGAGAGAGAGAGAGAGAGAGAGAGGTTGGAGAGAGAGAGAGAGAGAGAGGTTGGAGAGAGAGAGAGAGAGAGAGAGAGAGAGAGAGAGAGAGAGAGAGAGAGAGAGAGAGAGAGAGAGAGAGAGAGAGAGAGAGAGAGGTTGGAGAGAGATAGCTAGAGAGAGAGAGAGAGAGAGAGAGAGAGAGAGAGAGAGAGAGAGAGAGAGAGAGAGAGAGAGAGAGAGAGCTAGAGAGAGAGAGAGAGAGCGAGCGATAGAGAGATAGAAAGATAGAGAGATAGAGAGAGAGAGAGAGAGAGAACAGAGACGGCAGAGAGGAGAGAGAGATTCGTGTGGGAAATTGAGAAAGTTCAGAGGGCTACAAAACATACTGGGGCTGATTAGTCAGAGAACTGGTAATGGTAAATTTCTGTGGTTTGTTCTAGTAATCCATGCATTTTGGTAAATTTTAGTCTGAATTCACCTACAGGAAATGAGAACATTAAACAGGTCCAGAGGCTCCTCAGCTGAAAACCACCGTGCTCTGCTTGGCATCCTCAAACATCTGCTGCTCTCTTCATTTGGAAAAATTTCAGTGAGCTTATGCTGGGGTTGCTAGCTGCCACCTGCCTGCTGTATCTCGCTCTTCACGGCTTTTGAAGCCTCATTGTCTGAGCCAAATTTCACTAAATTTCTCAATAGAAAGCTTCAATGGCTAGTTGTAGTTTTCTGTTGTGACATCAATACCTTAAGCATCAAAGTGCATTGTTGACTGATCTTACTCATAGATTAATCAAAACACGATATGAACTAGAATGACACTCGGTTGAGTGTGTTGAGAATGACTGTTGGAACCAAACCTAACTTTTATAAAAGCAGTCAAAAAGGCCTGTCAAACTGAATCAGCATTACTGAACGCTAACCTACTATCTGATTCAGCACCAGTTGAAGCAATCAACGCCAAACACACACTTACTTCATCTTCAACCCATGCTGCAGACTTTCCATCCAAGAAAAACCACTGCAACTGATACAGGTGTGGGTCTGCAAGCCACCTTGAAAATGTGCCTTCTTGCCGTGTTTAAAGGTAAAATGTAATGCATGTGAAAAAGTGAGACACTTCTCAAGCATCTGCTGCTCTGCCCGGAGAGAGTTACACGAGGTTGTAATCCCTGAAACGACTGTGCTCTACCTGAACGATGCTGTCCCGACAAAAGACAAAATCTGATCCCATGATCCTGATTGGAATCCGAATGTACCTCTGTATGGTACAAATTGAAGCATCTGCTGAGTATAACTGCAATGTGGAGTTCATTGTTGACACTGACTCCTCCGTCTCCATTGTTCCAGAAGAGCTATACCAGAGACATTTTGCTGACTGCCCTTCGAGTGACTCTTGTGTCAAACTGGTCACTTCCTTGAAAGATGACTTACCTGTGCAGGGGCACCTACATGTCATGGCTCCAGCCATATTCAACATAGTCAAGTCTGGTTAACCACTGCTGGGAATGAACTTCATCAAAGCGTTGTGATGCCACATTGTAGGTGATTCTTGCATGTCCTGTCAACTGCGTGACAAATCTGCAAAAACCTTCCCTTCTCTGCTACAGCCAGCTAAACTACCTGAGAGAGCCTGGCACAATGTGGCAATATCCATTGTTGGACAATTCGAACGTGGCACTTGGCACAACTGCTGTGCGATCACCTTGGGTGACTATTACAGTAAGTGGCGTGAGATAGCTTTCACTTGAAGGATCATTACAGAGGTCATTTCTGCTTTTCTCTCTGCAGTTTTCAATCGAGAAAGGAATCCCCACCGGGTTGTTACCAACAATGGGCTGTAATTCATGTCCACCCCCTTCTCTCAGTTCTTGGCAGAGAGGAGAGAGCAGAGAGAGAGAGAGAGGAGAGAGCAGAGAGAGAGAGAGAGAGAGAGAGAGAGAGAGAGAGAGAGAGAGAGAGAGAGAGAGAGAGAGAGAGAGAGCGAGAGGAGAGAGAGACACAGCCACCCTCGCTCCAGCATTTACTACCCACAAGCAAACGGAGTTATGGAAAGGTTTACCAGGATGTTGATGGAGTGCATACAGAATGCAGAACAAGAATGGAATACCTTGGAAATCTGCAGATGCACACCAAGCAGAACATCTTTCCGGTCATCAGTGATTCCGAACTGCTCCTGAACGTGAAAGAGACAGTCATAAAAAGACAGACAAAAAGCAAAGAGTACACCGACCGAAGAAGGGGAGCGAAGATTCCGACATTTAAACCAGGGGATCATGAGCGAGTAAAGAAACCTGCGCCTGAGAGTACAGGGACTTCAAAAACACTGACCCTCGGTTAATTCAGGAGAAAATTGGACCTAGCACATTTGTTCCTCGAGATGACAAAAAAAATGGAATGCATCACACCTGACCCTCCACGGAGTCTAATCCAATGCCGACCAAAGAGGGGAATTAAAGGAATGAAACAGTTGCAAGTCCAATACGAATAAGAAGTCGAGAAGACGACCTGCCTGGCTGAAAGTGTTTGAGAGATAGAACGAAACATTGACAGTTTTGGTACTTGGCATAATGTGAGAACAAGCTAAGTAAACATTCAATGTTCATGTTCTGGTATTTGTGAAGAATTACAATTACGTTCCTTACACTCAATGTCATTATGAGTGTTTATAGGACATGTTCTCCAATATAATGATAATAATTAATCGATACTGCACATTGATAGAGATCATCAGCGAAGGTACAAAGTAATGGGATATTTACTGTTTGCATTTTGCTCTATCAGGTTCTTTCCTTGTCATTCCAAAGTTCAATTCTTCGGTACTTCCTTGTCGGCAAGAAAAGGGGAAATGTGTCCTGTTATTACATTGACGATGTAAATTCTCATGTGATCTTGGACGCAAGAGGGCGCTCGTGTAAGGGGCGGGGGAGCGGGCGGCTCCAAGTGGTCCAAAGGGTCTAAGGGGCTGTAAAGGGTCTTCAAAGGTACAAATGGTCTAAAAGGTTTAAAATTGTCTAAAGGGGTCTGAAAGGTCTATTTTGGATGTAAAGGTCTAAAAAAGGGTATGTTCCAACAGTAGTTGCAGGTCGAAAAAGGGTCAAGAGAGTTTAAGGAGTCTAAAGGGGTCTGAAGGTCTAAAAGGTCTAAGTGGTCAAAAGTGTGTAAAGGGTCTAAAGGGTGAAATACCTTAAGGGTCTAGGAGGGTATAAAGGGTTTCAAAAGGTACAAAGGGTATAAAAGGTCTAAAATGGTCGAAAGGAGTCTAAAAGGTCTATGGGGTATAAGGGGTATAAAGGTCTAAATATCTAAAAGGTTGTTCCAATAGTCTGTAATGAATAACCGTAATTAATAGAAGTAGTCATGGCCCAATAATACTTGATTAATAAGCATACTCACGGTCCAACTCATGTTCAAACAGTACATAATTAATAGACATACTCACATCAGTTGACAGAGGCTTGACCTCGACGAGGGTTCACCATACACTCATGTTTTTCGATTATATACAGTACAATACAGTATATTGATATCAAGTGAATCGGATGAAAATTGGCGATTGTGACCTTGACCTTTTGACCTATTGACCTCAAAAAACAAAAGGGTTCTTACATGTGACTACCTCCACCAGGTGGTTAAGTTTTGTGAAGATCAGAGTAAAAATTTACATACATGACCTGCAGGCAATTTCCATACAGACAAACAGAATAACAGACCAGACCAACCAATATACAGGTTCCTATCATGTGCAGCATTTTTGGCTGCTGGTTGCATCATTGGTTAGGGACACGGCTATGCCGTTGATGCAATGCCCCCATTACCAGTACATTGGTGCTCATTTTGCCGACCTCGGAAGGATGACGGGCTACGTCAACCCACTGGAGTTAATTCAGCGGGTAACGAGGCTCGAACTCAGGACCCTATAGTGGGGCAACTTAGCATAACAATTGTGCATTTTGTGAGGAAAGCACCAAATTTGGCACACTAGTAGCCTATCATATTATGAACAGATTTGGATATTGGGCCATCTCAAATTCAGCCGCTGATGGCTGTGGCAGCCATTTTCCACTGCCATCAAAAATTTTGAGATGGCCCAATATCCAAATCTGTTCATAATATGATAGGCTACTAGTGTGCCAAATTTGGTGCTTTCCTCACAAAATGCACAATTGTTATGCTATATTTAGCTAAGTTGCCCCACTACTAGGCAGTGTGACCACTCCTTGGCTTTTTTCACAAGATCTTGGCTATTCGTTGTTCACCTTGGCGTCTTGGTTTTCTATAGGTTTTCTTGGCGTATAGGTTTTCTATTATCATCGCTTTTCCGAAACGTTGTGAATTCTTGGCTTTTTTCATTGGCTCACGTTGGCATTTATGAAAATGAGGAGTGGTCAGACTGACCCGAGGGTCCCAAGCCACCACCCTAACCGCTAAGCCAACGCCAGGCTTAATTTGCAGATAAAGCTCGATTATCCGGCGACTTACCAACCGGCACACTATAATTACTGGCATTCATTATTTATTTATTTCCTTCTGTCTTTTTTAACTTGAAGGACATACAAAATCGAGACTCGTGATCACGCTCTGATTTTATTGTCGCATAATGAAATATCGCCACATCCACCCATTTTGGCATTGAATAAGCCGACAAGCAAAGTTGAAAAGTGGAACACGTTAATCACTTTCAGTTGCGAGGCGACTGGAAGTTGCCGGAGTTCGGAGATGTGCAAGCCGGTCAAGAAGCGACATGCTCGACATAAACCTAAACTCAAGCAGTTAGATGGTGTGTTGTGCAATTGGTTTCCAACTGAACTTTCCGAAGGTATCGTTGTCGCTGGGCCACTGCTAATCGAAAAAGGCCAAATATTTTAATAATGAAATGGCTCTAACTGAACCCTGTACTTTTTCTGATGGGTGGCTGTCCTGCTTCAAACTCCGTCAAAGAATAAGATGACTGGATGTATCAGGTGAGAAGAAACCAGTGGACCAACCATGAAGCAACAGAAAAATACTGCAAAGTTCTTTTGTAAATTAGTGGAAGAACATGAATTGCCACCAGATCAAAATACACAACCTGGACGAGACAGGCTTTTTCTGGAGGCGTTTGCCTTCCTCTGCAATTGCTGGAACTGGTGAAACAAGTGCTTTGGGATTTAAACAAAATAAAGATCGAGTGACAGTGCCCACCTGCGCTAATGCAGCAGGGACTTGCCAAGTGAAACTTTCAGTCATCGGTAAATCTAATCTGCCAGGAGCATTTAAAGGCATAACACATTTACGAGTTGAATACAAAGCACAAAGTAATGCTTAGATGGACAAGGTAATCTTCCAACATTGGTTCCATTACATATTTGTACCGACTGGTTAAAAAAACATTTTCATAAATCATGAAGATGGTATTCAAATTTTCCAGTCAAATCACAGTATCCATCCATCCATCCATCGGGACCATACTATGTACAGAGCGTTGGTGCTGCATGAGCAGTCTCCTTGGCTATTGGACATAATCCTGGACGGGTCACCACTCTGACACAGGACACCACTCCATGCTGGCACTCATTTTGCCGACCTCAGAAGGATGACAGGCAGAGTCAACCCCACCTGGTATCAATTCAACAGCCGAGTGAGATTTTAACGAAGGATCCTAGGATCCCAAGCCCACCACACTAACCATTAAGCCAACACCAGGCATAAATTACAGTATCAAAGACACAATCTACATATATAAAACACAGTTTGCATTTGTGTGTTTGTTTATTTGTGCATTTGTATGTTCCCCTTCATAAGGACGATTTACAAAATATTTTAAAGGCCAATCTTTGAACACGACTGTGTCTTCACTGGGGTCTATTTTTCAGGATTAAAAAAAAACTCGAAAAACATTTTTCATAAAATAAATTATGTCCCTTCTATTGGAAATGTCGGTGGTGACTTACAACCGGGCCTCAAGGGCGGTGTACCGAAGCATTTAAAAAATAACAACAAATACAAGGCACAGGGAGGTGAAATTCGCTGCACATGATGTGCAACATGCACAGAGTAAAAGGAGTGTTCATTTACATCCTTAAGATGTCTAATAAATAAAGAAGATACAAGTCTGGAGACGGCAATGGTTCACGAGCAGTATTTGATGATGTAGATCGTTTCAGAAGTCAAGGATGAGACAATGTGATAATGTTAGACCAAGTTATAAAAATGATCAACATTATGTAGTACGAGTGACAGGTTATTAGCTGCAAAATGTCGAAAACCCGTTTTCGTTCAACAACTTTCAAAATTTGACCTTTGCATAACCTTTAAAGGTCACAAAACAATGTTGTGGACATTAAAATAAGGAAACAGGATACGTGCTATAGCTTATTGGAGTTAGTTCGTCGAAGAAGGTCGAAAACCCGGTTCGATTCCCACAACTTTGAAAATTTGACCTTTGTGAATTTTAAAGGTCAAAGGTCGAGGATGATGACCTTTGGTGCAAAACTTCTTCTGGAACATTCCAGGAACCATATAACGTCATATAGGCTATATGGAATTTCGCACCACTCGTATTATCCATACTTTGATGAAATCAGCGTAAAAACAAACTTGAAGGGGGCGCCACGGGCAAGGTGTTCGAGATAGAGCAAAATAGTTTCAAGATTTTAGGTGGGGAATGACCTCAAGATTATGCATAAAAAATATTGTAATGCTAGCTCTCAAAGTTTGGGCGGTCGTATGATTTTTATGTCAAAATTCACAATTTTCTAAGTTTGTGACCTTGTGACCTTGACCTTGGGACGAAAATGAAAAATCGAGCTCTGTGGGGCTATGCAGATGCCATTGGGCTAACCAAATACCGAAACCTCTGCCAGATTCGACAAACCCCCTCGGAGAAGATGTAAATTGAAATTGGCTACCCCCTAAAAACACGTTTTTGGGCGTGGCTCTGCCCATAATGGGCGCAGCATGCCCATTCCTAGGAAAACACAACTAGATCATGATATAAACCTCCCACCAAAATTTTTATCAGGATCGGATCAAAACCCACGGAGCTATGCTCGGGACAGACAGACAGACAGACAGACAGACAGACAGACAGACAGACAGACAAGCCGGTAGGCAGACATAGGTAGTCGATCAAGTCGAATTTAGTCGTTTTCAGCCGTTACTAGCCAACAAAAGCGTCCATAGCAAGGGTTCTTTCTCACACATAACTAGGACATACCATGAACCTACCATACCAGTTTCATGTATATCTGACTCATAGTCTGAGATATAACGAACTTCGTTTTTTTTATTGTTTTCGACCAGGGTTCATTCAAAGTCTATCTTCTCCGACAGTTTTCATAGGATCCGGCTGGAAATTTTTGACAATATGGCTGAATGTACTGCCCACAGTCGCTCGTGGCTCGATTTTTCATTTTCGAAAAAATCAATTTTTTATTATTTTTCAAAAATTTCAAAGTCCCGTTGCTAGGCAACAGTGGTGTCCATAGGAACGGTTTTAATTTGCACACAACTAGGTCATGGTATGAACCTACCAACCAAGTTTCATCGAAATCGCCATTGTATTAACGGAGCACTGTAGCGAACAGAGGGACAGACAGACAAACATATCAATGGAAAAAGTGATAATAAGGGTAGAACAAATTTCAAAAATTTTTGTTTTTTTGAAAAAAAAATTTTTTTTTGACTAGATCGACTACCCAACATATCGAAGGAAATACTGATAAGAAGGGCAGACAAGATTGACTACCCAACAGACAGACAGACACACACCAATAACGAATATAGTGGTCACTTCCTGACTTGTGAACCAAAAAGCACACCTTATGCTAGGCCGAGGCTTCACACTTTGGCATGCTCATGAGGCTGTACCGTCAAAATGAAACGTCCCAGAAGATAAAGAAAATATGTTCACATTTGTGCATGTAGTGTTTTCAAATGACGCTTCTTGCTACGAAATATCATATCTTCCAGTCTCTTTGAATATTTCAAATAAAAGAATTCCAACCCTTCATTTTTGACAGCCTTTTATACTCGTATATAATATTGCCTGTGCATGGGATTCTGTTTTGAGTAAAATTTTAAGGAGAGCCTGGAGGAAGCTGTGGCCCAACTGTAGTGTTTGTGTAAGACTCTTCTGATGAAGATGATTTGAAGGGATTTAATGTGTGACGTAGAAAAAATACCATGGTAAAAAAGCCCCCTCCACAAACCCATTGCAAAAGCTAAGTGATGATGACACAAGATTGGGTTGAAGCGGACAAACAAGTTGAGGTGACGCATGTTTTAAGTGATTCTGAATTTATAGGCAGTGTACTTAATGCACAGAAACCAAAATAAAGTGACAAAGAATCAGAAAATGATGATATTTGTGAAAAGGAGAAAAAAAAAAAACAAAAAAAAAAAACAATGAGCTAATGCTGCATCATCATTCAATACTCTAATCCGATTCACAGAAAGGCAGCCTTGTTATTCAGCACAAGAATAACTATGCAGTTGCACACTTTGCACTCCACTTTTATGCAAAAAAGGCAGGAGTCAGCAAAGCAAGCAGATATCCGGGATTTATTCAAATATCCCAAGGAAGTGCAACAAGACCCCGAGGAAGCACACCATGAACTTCCCTCATCTGCAGTGTAAACCAACACTTGGTGGGTAAATACCCATGTACTCTATCGTTTTTACTGGAATCATCATTTTTTCACAATATAATGCATTCCCTTGTATTAATCTTTACATCCACATGTGTTTATATTTCCGTGCGTGCGTGTCGATTGCTTTTGAAAAGTGGGGGCGACATTGCATGTCCAGACCACGAAGCCCACTTCGTGCCGGCGTGGACACAGCAAGTCTACCCTTGCAAATTCTTGATTTTATACGCTCGTTGACATGCTGCCTTCTGATCACACAAATTTCTTAAATTAATCTGACCATCTATCGACCATCTATTTATCAAATGTACGCAGACGGAGCGAAGTTAATAAAACATTAATCATACACATTTCAAAGTTTCAAGTGTCATCAAAGAAATATATATATATATATATATATATATATATATATATATATATATATATATATATATATATATATATATATAATGACCGTTTTTACAGCCATTTTTCCCTGCTGTGCAGGGGTTGGCTTTTTTCTTGAGGCAATGTTTTATGGCCGGATGTCCTTCCTGACGCCAACCCTGGTCGCCTCTTACGACACACAGGGATATGGTACACCTATTCTAACCGGGGCATACACCGGGACCAGTACACTGGTACTCATTTCGCCGACCTCGGAAGGATGACAGGCTGAGTCAACCCCCTGGTGTTAATTCAGCAGCCAACGGGGCTTGAACTCAGGACCCTGGGATCCCAAGCCACCACCCTAACCACTAAGCCAACACCAGGCTATATATATATATATATATATATATATATATATATATATATATATATATATATATATATATATATATATATATATATATATATATATATAATTGTTTATCAAGCCTCCTTCTCATGACCCTTGAACTGATTCACTAAACATAAACTGAAAACTAGACTGACATACAAATTGATATTACATGAGTACGGTCAACTTACCTTAAAACTTGCCAAAAATATGAACCCTCTTGTCTGCCGATCCAGTTAAAAACTTTGTAGCAATGTCTTGGGGGTCAAGTGCAGTCAGACGATCTCGGTGAACATGACAGATCACGAGATGGTCGAGGCGTTGTTGGGTCATTGTGGAACGTAACGAAGTCTTCATACGTCTGAGTGCGCTGAATGACCGTTCAGCTTCGCATGAACTTGCTGGGGAAACCAATGGAAGCCGAAGCAAACGTTCTACCTGTTGGAACATTCGATGGACTTCCGGCACCATGTCTACAAATATCTTACGGTAATCCTCAACAGATGAACCACTAAACTGGTTACGAAAGAAGCCAAGTTCTTGTTCTAGGGAATCCGACAGTTCGGGATATTTGCGGACTATTTGTGGTTTGAATGACCCAGACAGGAGCATTTCACCCAAGTCCCTATATGCCATGAGGTCGGTTGATGTGAAGTACTCGGATGCGCTGTCGATGACTTTGAAAAATTAAACTCTGTATACCTCCTCTGCAGAATTGGCAGTGTATTCCTGCGTGCCTCCATCAAGTCTCTTCGGAAGCTTGCCCTTACGAGGGAGGGTCACTGGATCTAGTTGGCACTGCTGGAGCTTCTGTTGTGCTGCTTCGAAAACCTCCTTAAACGTCTGGTCGGTACGGAGAGATTGGAGAGTCTGTGCAGTTACCTTTGCAGCAGTAAGCATACCAGAGATGGTAACTTGTGAACCCTGAAGTGCCTTATTGAGGTATTCAAGGGATTGGAGAACGGGCAATGATGCAAACAGACCGAGAACACACTTTCCTGATGAAAGACAGCTTCGAATACCGTTGGCTCGCGATGCCGTGTTCGTACCAAAGTCATCACTTGCTTGTTGAAGGGCATCCAGTACCGCTTCATAGTTATCCAATATCGATTTCACGGCAGGAGAACGAGTTAACAAACGCGTCGGGCAAATTGGCCTCAGGCGTGTAGGGCAACGAGTGTCAGCATCGTCAGCGTGGATATTCAAGTACAGATGCTTGAATTTTCCAGAGTTGTTGTAGATGTTGCTGAGTACCTGGACATAATCAAGGGCATCTCTTATGAACGGTGCAGTTTGTTAAGCTTTGGATGTAATGAGTTGGGTGACATGAGCTCCACAGTGAACATAATTGGCCAGCGGTTGGAATTTTTTTAGCTGTGCTTGACAGCCCTTGTACTTTCCGGACATGTTGCTTGCCCCATCGTAAGTCTGCGCTCTAAGGTGTTCAATAGGGAGTTGACACCGAATTAGGACATCCTGAAGCATTTTACAAAGTGATACTCCTGTTGACTGTTATTGACGATACTTGGTAGAGGCCGATGAGATCTTCTTGAACATCAAAGGAATCCGTCACATAGTGCACACACACCGACTCCTGCTCATTACCCTGAATATCTTGCGTTCCATCAGTTACGAGTCCGAACTGAGTGGACATTTCATTCACGTTACTGCAGATATTTCTGAGGATGGCATGACTCATCAACTGTAGAATTTCGTTCTGAATTTCTACTCTTGTGAACGTCGTCTTCCTTGACAGCCATGACTTGAGGTTTACATCATCCTCGGCCCGCAACTGTAAGAGCATTTTGAAATTCCCTTCAGAGGCAGTAGTAAAAAGTAAAAGTAAAAGTAAAAGACGTGTTTTAAGCAGTAAAAATGAAGACGTGATTTTCTAGAGAAACGGAGAGGTCATTTATATAGATGAGGAACAAGACTGAGCCCAAAACACTGCCTTGGAAAACTCCAGACTCCATTGGGAGCCTCCACTAGGAATTATATACACTCCTGAACCACTGGACGGAATTGAGTTAAAAACTGGGGGTTGCAATCCAGGTGTGCACAGGAATGTTTTGGGCAGTAAAAAAAAAAAAATCAATAGTCCCGGGGGTCATGATGGGGGGAGGACCTCAATTCTCTCTATGTAAATACGTATGGAATAGCATCACTCCCAGTGGGAGAGGTATGATAAGTCACACTAAAATACGCCAATCCTGGGGGAATGAACCCATCCATAAGAAGAGGTTCTTCGCTAATGATGAAAATTTTGGTGAATGGTTTGATCTCTTCGTGTTCTCATCTGAACCTCTGACTCATGACGCAGGGAATCCAGGTTCACATGCCATCAATGTTGCACCGATATCAAAATTTTACAGATATGCCAATAATCAATATTTTCATGCCGAAATATGCCGATACCAATACCGATAATTGCTTGTTAAACTCATGAGGGAGTTCAACTCATGTTAACCCTACCAGCTTATCTCAGTACTCAAAATGTCGGTAATGAAACTAGACTAGGAAATGTTGCAAAATTGATTTTGCTCCTCTGACTTCACACCCTCGTAAATTTGTGTGACACCCATCTCTGTCATATAGTGCCTACTAGGAAGATGGTGGTGTGGTTTGAGCACCTCCAGCAAGTTAAAAATTTTTTTTATCTGTCTTCCATGATCAAGAACGATTGATAATTATCTGTCGCTATCATTTCGTCGATTCGCTGGTGGATATGCTGTGCTCGAGGATTATTGATATCCTCGAGTCACACACAGTCTACACTCTCTTCCAGCAATAACTGTGTTTTCTTATTTTCTCTACATCTTTTGCTGACTCGTCGGCTTTCAACACCTCCTCGTATTTCTGGAAGTTTTGCTTGTTGGTTTCTGAAATGAAGCATGAGATCTGTTGGGTCAAAAGTCTTTGTTATCTTTCCTCTTCATGAAATGGATTGTTGAGTATTACAGACAGTAAACCTACAAGTGTCTTCCTCTAATGTGAAGAAGTTCTAGATGACTGACCACTTCCTTCTCTCGGTTCTTTCGATCTCTAATGTGCACGCTCTGTTATTGGTCTCAGAATGTGGCATCAGTACTGGTATGGAATATTCCACAAAGGAAGCAATATCGGTTTGTTACCTCTCTCCAATAAGATGATTTGTGTGACACTATACCACATGAAAGCTGAGTGTTGTTGTGAAGCCCCCAGTCAGCTCTCTCGAACAAGCCCGCGACAAGGAGACAGCCGATCGATCTCCCAGGAGCGACCCAGAGATCCCCCACATCCAGGATGGTGTACCTCTGCCTTCATGAAGTCAGGGCCACAGCAGAGTTAGAAAGTGAGAGAGAGAGAGAGAGAGAGAGAGAGAGAGAGAGAGAGAGAGAGAGAGAGAGAGAGAGAGAGAGAGAGAGAGAGAGAGAGAGAGAGAGAGAGAGAGAGAGAGAGAGAGAGAGAGAGAGAGAGAGAGAGAGAGAGAGAGAGAGAGAGAGAGAGAGAGAGAGAGAGAGAGAGAGAGAGAGAGAGAGAGAGAGAGAGAGAGAGAGAGAGAGAGAGAGAGAGAGAGAGAGAGAGAGAGAGAGAGAGAGAGAGAGAGAGAGAGAGAGAGAGAGAGAGAGAGAGAGAGAGAGAGAGAGAGAGAGAAAGAGCTGGTCTATGGAGAATGATCGGCACTCTAACCGTGACCACACTGCACTGACAAATCTAGAATCATGGGGAAGATTTGGCCCCCGACTTGCATTAGCGGGGGGGGGGGAGGTACCACCACTGCGAAGAGGCGTCCCCAATAGTTGCTGCTAGCTGGATTGAGCTAAGTGATATAACAAGTTAATATGATGCAGATATTTCATTTGACAGACAGAATGGACTACCTTGGTCCAATAAGATGAGCGCACAGGTTCACTTACCTCTGAGCTGACTGGTCTAGGTTTGATTACCGATCTGACTATAAACTGTTGGATCAGTACTTTGCAGGCAGGAGGTTACATCACAAAGTGCATCATCCCTTGGATGGACGTAAAGGCAGTTGTTCTTTCTGAAAACATTAGCCGGTGGACATTAAAGATCCCATGGTGTCCCTCGCAAAGCATAGGTGAGTTATCGCCGGCAACCTGAACAAATTACAAATTCCTGCCACCTTCACTGGTCAAACGTTAGGCCTGGCCAACTGGTTTGTGAAATATTTAGGTGAAATACCCTCCCTAGCCGAACCCACATAGGTAAGGCCATTAAAGTAGTCGTAGACATGGAAGGCTGCCTGATTGGCTTCCTTCTGTACTTAGATTTCCTTCAATATAACCTTGTACAATACCCAAATTGTGAACATTGTATGAGCTGGTGGATGTTAAAAATCCCACATGGTCGACATTTCTAGGTCATTTGGTATATGCCTAAGTTGACTGCGAACACCTTTTCTAAATGTCATCAAAAAACATTTCAGATGAGAGAGTTCATGGAGAACACCTTACCTTGAGAAAAAGTCTTGAGAAGAAGGACATGGGAAGGGTCTTTTCAACTCTTGCTTTGCGGTTCTGAGCACATCCTATATTTCCTACGAGGCGTAATTTTGTCTGAATCTCTATTTTTTTCACAACTCAGAGCGTGAGTCCATTTACACTATTCATGAGTCTATTTCATCAGCCATAAATAATTATTTGTCATCAAATATTGTCATCCCATCACATTGCCTGGGCCAAGGAGTGTACCAATCCCAAGTGGCAAATTTGATTGGTCGATATGGCGTTAAATGGTGTAATATTTTGTCACAGTACTGCTAAACTGAAGGTCTTTGGAAGTGACAAGAAGGCGATTTTGTGTTCTGCAGTGTTCAAGTATATAATTAAATTTAAATAAAATAATGGTTCTTAAAGTTTCGAGAAAAGTTAACTTTCTTTCCGGAAGTTTACCGCTGTTGATGCACTGTCATTTACACCACCTTTGACACGTTAAATTAGTTATTCATGCCCGTTGTTTGTCTCCTTTGCAATATCTCTAAAAACAGTAAGTTTCCTGTTTGGAATGATTTTCAATTTTGTTTGATTGCCAGACAGGCAGGTAGACTAAAATAAGTAATGTACCTTACTCCTCGGTGCTCATGCGCAATTGGGACAAGATTCCGTACAATTTGCCAAATTCAGAGCCAAAGTGCTGCTAAACGACAGGTTCGTGTTCCGAGTGAAAAAAAACCTCAAATTCAATTGAAATTAAGTAGTTCCTCAATCATGACTGACCGCGGTAGAAAGACAGACCGAGTGAACCAATTGCTGAACTGCTGCTTTGTGCTTGAGGTCATGAAATGTTAAATTTGTTCAGTGCTAATTGCTCATGCAAAAGTTGCAGTCAGGAGGGACAAGTGTGGTATTTGATGTAGACATATGATGAGCCTAAAATTAAATTGTAGACATCTGATGTAGATATCTACATAGTGGAAACATGATGAGTGTAAAACTGCCGGATGCACGATCCATGAGTCTATTTAATCAGCCATAAATACTCCGTCATCAAATATTGTCATCCCATCGCATTGCCTGGACCAAGGAGTGGCTAAGTGAGTTAGAAGGGGTGTTCTTCATCACATTTGGGACACTCCTCATCACCCTTCCATTTGGATAAAGGCAGGCAAGATAAAGGAAGTTTGTGCATGCTACCACTCTTGGGAGTCATCTAATGAGTTGTGGTCTGATGAGGCCATGCACCATCAAATACTGTACAAGTGATGAAGCTGTTTATGTAAAAGCTGTCAGGAATTTAAACTGCAAAAGCATAAACTGTAAATACATCAACAGTTCAATGTCAGGGAGGGAGATAAATAATTATTAAAAAAAGAAGCAAGTTTAAAAACAAAAAAACAGTAATAACAAGTGGAGAGGGTCAGACCCAAAGCATAATTTGTTTTGTGCTACCTCAATTCAATATTGGGAGAATGAGCAGCAACAATTGGGGCTGTCCATTCAATCTCTGCCAACCACACGAAAGTACATTCTGCAATGATCAGAGATCAGGATGTAGTTTTATGCAGTTGTGTACAAGTTGACTTGTAATAAAACAGGTTATTTCTTCTGAATGTACGTGTGGAAAGCATTATCTATGTTTATGTGACATCAGTCCTCAGAATGAGCACATTTGGTGGCTCGATACATCAATGTCAAGCAGGGCGGTCCTGGGCAACCTCATCATCTCGCTTGGTGTGGTTCCTGCTTTGTAGACTGGAGCATATAAACATGCCTTAAGATGACTTCATATGCAAAATGTGATGCAAGCATCATTAAAACTCAACCTAAAGTTGAACCCAAAAAGCTGGGAATTTAACCTGACAAAAACCTGGCTCTCAAAGTCATTAATGTTGGAATACCATTCGTGAACAAAGTCTCATTCACAAAGTCTCATGGAATTCTGCATTTAGTGTGCATATCAAAAAGTAAAAAACTGGCTACACACAATAACATCGGTTTCAATAATGAGGGTGCCACCAACGAGACGGATAATAGCTCCCAAAAAGGCAAAGCTCAGATAAGACGTTTCAACTACCTTCATCTTCATACCATTATCTTCACCCAGGACTGTGCAAGCATTGTGTACCAATCCCCAAGTAATCTTCCAAAGGTAAGGGGGAGACGGGGGGGGGGGGGGATCAGGGACCACATCCCTGCAATACACAGATGATGAAACGTGGTACAGTATTCATAATTTTGTGAATTTGAAAGAAACCTGTCAGGGTGAAACGTAAAAAGTGAGCAATGCAATTTAGACAATCTTCTTCTTCTACGTGTGTAGCCTGTGGCTGCTGGTTGCATAATTGGTGGAGCGCACAGCTATGCCGCTGATGCAATGCCCCTGTAACCAGCACACTGGTACTCATTTCACTGACCTCAGAAAGATGGCCGGCTGAATCAACTCACCTGGTGTTATTTCAAAGGCATGACAGGGGCTCAAACTCAGGACCCTAAGATGTCAAGCTAGCCAGCTTAACCGTTCAGCCAACACTAGGCTTCAGAACAGATTGTGAAAGAAGAGCATTACATGGCAAAACAGGCATACCAGAGCAGAGGGAAGATTATACAGGTATCCCTCGTTATACGCCTGTGTTACGTTTCAGTAAACCGAGCTGTATAGTGAACAATTGCATCTATGGGAAATAAGGGGTTGCGTTCCAGGGGTGGAGGGATATCGCTCAACATGATGCATATTTTTTGGAAAAATAAAATAAAAAGACCCAAAGCAAATTAAAACAGAAATATAACATACTTCATATATTTATAATGATTTCACCACAAATAGTGTACAGTACAGCCCGCACAAATGAAAAATTATGATCACAGCAAAGAGCTCAGGGGTTCCTTCACAGAGAGGGACATGGTTGTCTAACTCCTCGCTCTCCTCTCCTCTCCTCTAATGTCACTGCCCTCCTCTACATTCTCACTAGCTATGACGACAGCACGGCTGGTAGATGGAATGGTGGTGGAGGCACGGCTGATAGGCAGAATGGTGGTGGAGGCACGGCTGATAGGCTGAATGGTGGAGGCACGACTGATAGGCAGAATGGTGGTGGAGGCACGGCTGATAGGCTGAATGGTGGAGGCACGACTGATAGGCAGAATGGTGGTGGCATGGTTGATCGGCAGAGTGGTGGTGGAGGCACGGCTGGTAGATGGAGCGGTGGCGGCATGGCTGATGGGCAGAGCAGTGGTGGAGGCACAGCTGATTGAAATTGCATTCGAGGTGGAGGACTCAGAGGTGCAGTCGGTGATTGAGGTGGACCTTTCACAGGAATCTTGATGCTATTATCAATAAGTGATGTTTTTTCAGGGGTGCAGACGTACAATGATATGATGTCAGTAAGTAGCCCTGCAGATGTCAGTCACAGTCTCGTGATCATTCTTGGAGAGCAGTGAGGTATTTTAAGAGGTGTTACATGAAGGTGAGGTGCTTTGATTGTGCACCAGGAGCGGTTTTTAATTATACGTTGATACATATGTTTCATATATACCGGGCGTAGTGGCGTGCGCCTGTAATCCAGCTACTCGGAGGCTTGGGTTGGAGGATCGCTTGAGGACGGGAGCTCTGCAATGGGCCACGCTATGAGAGGGTGTAGGGCAGCCTGGAATCATGGCGAAACCCAATCCTTATCCCTGTGTCGTAAGAGGCGACCAGGGTTGCGTCAGGAAGGGCATCCGGTGTAAAACCTGTGCCAAATCAGTGTGCGGATCATAATGGATGATCCGCTGTGGTGACCCCTAATGGGAGCAGCCGAAAGACGAACAACACAACATACGTTTCATATATATTTAATTATACGTTTCATATATATATATATATATATATATATATATATATATATATATATATATATATATATATATATATATATATATATATATATATATATATATATATATGATGGTTTGGTTAAACAGTTGCATAGGCTCTGCCTATTAGGCATGAGCTTGACAGAGCTACAGCCTCCTCCATTTGCAGATGACCTCACTGCAGTCATTGCAGTCAACACTTGGAAGATAATTTGATTCTCAATTTTAAAGACCAGTCCACCCCAGTCCACTCCCTCATGAACAAAAAGACAGAACTAGTTGCCCCCTCTCAATTTCTTCTACATCCCCAACCCCCCCCCCCCCCATCTTCTTCCTTCCTGCTTTACTCAATTTTCTTTCCATTTCCTCCTAATCCTCCCAATGTTTTTTTCCTTTTCTCAATTCTGTCTCCCCTCCTGCAGGGAAGGGAGACTGTTATTTCCAATGTTTCTTTCTTTCTTCCAAGCAATTGTAATCGCACACCATTCCTTCATAGTTCCTCATCAAAACCAATCCTCTTTGACATGGAGGTACCTTGGTCCAATACACCCAGACACCTTTCTTTTTTTTCGATCTCGGCTTCCCTCCCCTTCCCCGTTCGGATTTTAAGGGTTTAAAGGTGAAACTAAAAATCACATTATCCCTTGTATCGAAGTCGATGGAGGGAAGTTGACACAACTTGGTTGTTCTCGAACATCCCGATCAGGATGCATCGAAACATTTCAGATTAGACTTTTGTCTGAAATTAAACAGGAAGGGGTCAAAACGAAGGTTTTCAGCTTGCCATGCCTCTGCATATCCTCCACGAGCCTCGACTATGTATACAAAAAAACCCAAAAATGCAGACAAGAATTAGTCCGAAATGATACTTCACCACAACACTGACCGCTCGAAGCAGGCATACATTGGCCAGCTGCCTTCATTTCAGTTTCACAGGAGTCAATGACCAAAATTGGTCATGAGATTAAGGTTTTTAGCATATAGTTTTTAGCATGCCGAGCCTTCCTTTTTTAACCAATGGTGGACAACACCTGCACAGACATACCTTGCCACAGTCACAGTGACGAAAGCAGATAAACATTGGTCCAGTGTCTACCTTTTGACGTCACAGGGGTGAACGTGGATGTGGGTGGTAGAAACATATTGCATTTGCTTGTGAACACCAACAATTCTAGTTTTCTTTGGGGGTATTTTTAAGCCCACCACCCTCCCCCAATCCACCATACCCTCAAATAATAGTGTAAGTTTAATATGCAGAGAGTTCTACACCTTTGCAGCTGAGATAGAGAAACACAAAATAGCAATCTTTGCACAGGTCCCAAAATGGCAAATCCACTTCAAGCAATTGTGGCTTTTCCATTTGCAACCACACATACAAAAGCATAATTTCGAGGTATTTTAAGCAGACTTTCAGGACATTTTTTTTTTTTACTGGGGTCAGACATGAAAACATTTCAATGACATCTCCTAATGTTGTTAGAGAAAGATTAATACAGAATGTCATTGTTCAAGCATCAAGACTTTGATTTTCTTTATCAGATCATGCACAGGCCTGATTATTATTGGACGTTGTATAATGTAACTTCATTTCATCGAAAAGGAAGAGGAATACTCTCATTTGCGGTAATCCAGCTCTCCGAAATGCTCATTCATTAATTTGTCTGAAGCACATGGCTGCAGGTTGCATCATACTGAATCTGGAAGCGTGTCAATGCCACTGATGCACAGTGCCTCCTGTAGATTAGGGCAGGAATTAAAAAAAAAAATTGGCACAGAGCACTGGCACACAATTGCTTACAATTTCGAAAAAAACAGCATGAGCTCTTTAACATCCACCAGCGAACACCTACCTTAGCATCCCAGAGACTACAAAACAACAGGGTGACAGTTTATGGTCAGAGTTAGGAATCAAACCCAGAATGGACAGCTCAAGGGCAAGTGTGTGTGTGTGTGTGTGTGTGTGTGTGTGTGTGTGTGTGTGTGTGTGTGTGTGTGTGTGTGTGTGTGTGTGTGTGTGTGTGTGTGTGTGTGTGTGTGTGTGTGTGTGTGTGTGTGTGTGTGTGTGTGTGTGTGTGTGTGTGTGTGTGTGTGTGCTACCTCCAAGCTACCAACTGTCAGCCTGCCAGTTGTGCTCACACAAAACGTTCAAAGCAGAAATTTATATTCAATAATAATTTGATATGATACGTTTTCCAGTTTGGATTAACCGATCCTTAATAAGGTTTCCCTATCGATTTGAGTGGTGGAAACTTTTTTTCCCCAACAAGAGTTAAGGTTAGGGTTGGGGTTTGCCTTGACATCTTGATTTTCATTTTGGGATTGCAAAGCACACTATTTAATCAGAGAATGCACTTTAATGTGTGAAATGCAAAAGTTGATATAAAGACAGTCCTGTATGGTACTATATGCCTGGTCTTGGCTTAATGGTTCGGGTGGTGGGCTTGTGATCTTAGGGTCCTGAGTTAAATTCCTGCTTGGCTGTTGAATAATACCTGGTGGGGTTGACTCAGCCTGTCATTCTTCTGAGGTCGGCAAAAATGAGTACCAGCTTGATGGTATCCTGCGTCGGAGTGGCGACCCGTCCAGGATTGGGCCCAACAGCCGAGGAGACTGCTTCCGCAGCACCGACGCTCCGCACAGAGTAGGGTCTTGATGGATGGATCATGGATGTACAGTACAATTTGCATAAATTCCTCCCTGCCCAGGCTCGTCTGACTTTTCAAGTCAAGAGTACAGACTTGCTGTTAATGACTCATTCAGAGTCACTTAATTCCCATTAATGTCACACGCTTGCGTTCTATCTAAATGTATCGTTATGTTCATCAAATTTCAATTCTGTCCATTTAGTTTTGAGAAAAGAAAAAAATAAACAAGAAAGCTTGTGAATGTTCTTAATCACTGTCGAGCCTGTACAAATCCGTGTTTGCTAGCATTGTTCATTAGTACTTAAAAATGCTCGATCAGGGTTTTCCAAAGCAATTTGAAAACAATGTGTAAATGCTTGTGGATTTGCTCATGCTGTACGAATAACCTGTAATGCACCATTCATCCAAACAATTGTGACGTCACAATGTCCTGTTGTCATCTGCTGTTGTACTAGTGACGTCGTCACAATGCCTCACAAAGAGGGACTTGCTTTCAAATTCCAACCAACAAATAAGTACGTTGATTACCAAAGGAATGGTACAGTTGGATGTTTTTATGTGACTCGTTCATCTGAGGTGGTGAATGACAACCATAATGCAAGGTCATGCTATGTCTGTTATTTCAATTGTCAAATCCACAACAAAGTGACCTCACAGGGGGGTCGTTGCTATATGTCTGAGATACGTTCCAGAAAAGTTGGACTTGTAACAAAACGACGGAGAGCGGGGAATTTTCCCCATAATAATTAATGTAAACAATGGGGGATGCGTTTCAACGCTTGTTTCCATCCTTTACAACACCACTCAACAAGTGTAGCAATCAACATATATGTATGAAACACACAAAACATAGGAAAAAATACAATTAATTAAACATTTAAAAACCCAAACACCTTTTTAATCTTACTTACCATAACTTTTAACTATTTTATAATGATAATTTAGCGCTTTCACCTTAAAAAAATCTCTAATCGTCTCTGTCAAGCTGCCTGCATCAGTCCTTCACCCTCAAAATTATCCTTCCCATTAAGCCACATGGTTTCCCCCATGGACTCAGGCCCCAGCTCATGCCGCAAAACCCAACACTCGTGCTGCGACCTCCGACGGTGTCCACCCGGGACCTCACGAAGAGTTCCCACGGTCGTCACTCCGACTACGGCTGTCACGCACAAATTGTTGTGCCGTTACCTGAATGGCACATCTCGCATGCAGCATGTCACGCCATGCCGTCTGCATGGCCCTCATCAGTAACTTATGGACTTGTATGCAAAACGATGGATGGTGGGGAGACTTATAGCGGGGACCCCCTGTATTTGGTGAGGAATTAATGATGCGTGCAAGTGAAACGAGAATGGCACTGGGGAGAGCGCATACCTCCACGAGGATAAACAGCATACAATTTGGATCCCACTGATAGGTTGGATCTGCATTCGGACCTCAACCAAAATCTAACCAGCTTGTTCTTGTCACCTACCCAACTCTCCACCAAGTTTTGAAGTAATCCCATTCACAACTTTTTGAAATATCGTGATATATATATATATATATATATATATATATATATATATATATATATATATATATATATATATATATATATATATATATATATATATATATATATATATATATATTGTTACGGTTGTGGAAATTCGCAAACCACCATTCAGGTCCCGTAGGTGAGATATCTCTGTAAGTACATGTGTAGTTAGCCCCAAACCCGTTGTTTAGAGGGAATAAATGTAATTCATTCGGGCTGCGACGCTTTGAGATAGCCGTTTTTCTGTTCTATCTTTATTTTGAACCAACCACGCTCCAACCATCACACAACAACAACAACGCCAACAGCCACGATCTTTACCTTCACAACTCACTCCCGCAAACATCGCATCACCGCCATTCCAAACGGCACCATGGCCATAAACCACCACCATAAACCCTCCACCACCTTCACCTCTCTCCTTCTGCGGCCATTCCCGCACCACCTGTCAGCACCGAGCGTCGGACTGTCCTGGGCTCGTACAAGGTACGCGCCGAGCCGCGAGTGCAAAATGCGGCCTTTCCGAGGAGAATTCGGATCAGGAATGCTACACGCCCACTTCTGATCCGTACAATCAGCAAGCGCGGGGCAGTTTGGCCCCGCCTCCAGGCGCGTCTGTGTGGAATCGAGATATGCAAGTTCTAGGATCAGGGGAGATTCACACCCCTTTTTCTCCGTCCAATGAGCGAGCGTGGCTCCACCCCCGAGCTCGTCCTGATCCGGAAATTTGCATATGGGTTCTCCTGCCGGCCTATAAAGCGCCGAGCGCAAGGCGAATCTGGCAGAGTCGGTTTGGAAGAGTGGAGAGTGGCAGAAAAGCGAAGAGAGTTTTGGGGCAGAGAGAAAGAAGAGTTGTTGCGCCAGAGTTGTTGTTGCGAGGCAGTCGAGTCAGTTTTGGAAGAGCGGAGAGTGGCAGAAAAGGGAGAGTCAGTTTGGAAGAGTGGAGTCAGGAGGTGAGGGCGTCCCGGTGGTTTTCGGCAGTCGGCTGAGGAGAATTGGGGGAAGAGTCCAAGGAACTCGGGTCCGAGGCAAGGAAGACGGAGGTCGGCGGAGAGGTCGCGGTGGAATCGCTCGTCACGGGACCCAAGCAAGCCAGCTATACTCTTTCCCCAGAGCATCAACAATTCGCCCCCTCTTTTTCCCCCGCGCTGAGATAGTGCGAAAAGGGGGCCCCGTTCCCACCCCACTCCAAGCGGTGCCAACGAAACCCGTGAAGGAGCACGAAGACGGGGCACCGCCGCGCTGCCACATTTGCGGCTCAGCACGAAGACGCGGGTAGGACCCACCCGGTCTCGCGGACCTGACCGCTCCTTCAGGTCCCGCGCAAATATTGGCCTACAGGCCCCGTCTGCCCCCTTGTCTTTGAGGGTGGCCTTTTCTTTTATTTCTGTATAAACGTGTGTGAGTGGCACCAGTCTGGTGAAGTAAAACTGTTAAGTGTTGCCGTGTGTCGTTCTTATTCGGTAGCATGTCTGCGTCGTTGTTTCTTTTGTAGCATTTGATATATGTGCGTTCTGTTTGGCTGTATATGTGTGCTCTCCATGTGCCGTGGAATAAATGTGCATCATGTTGAACTGTTTTCCTGTTTCGCTTCGTCTTTTCTTTAATTGAATCTCCATCTTGCTTCACGTAAGTAGTGAAGTAATCTTGCTTGCTTCACGTAATCTCCATCTTGGTAGTGGGCTTAATACGCCCGATAATTAATGGGAACCGTCGAGGCCGACGATAACACCGCTCGGTTATCCCGATAGTACGGAACGGATCGCTTAAGCGGCTCGTGTCCGGAGTCGACCTGCGGCGAGGTGCGATCGCCCGGTCTACCCTCTGCGTGGGTACTTAGGTAGGTCGAGTTTGGCGAACAACCCTATCCCACGCGGGTGGCCGATTGGCACGATCGTGGTGAGGCCGAAAGGCCCACCTGTGACTAGCTCCCGGCGTTAGTCCGAGAGGGTCACGACAGAATTGTCCGTCCGGTGGGCGACATGCCGCGATTCGAGTCACGTGGCCGTTCGCACGCCGGCGGGCGCGAATTCGCAACAATATATATATATATATATATATATATATATATATATATATATATATATATATATATATATATATATATATATATATATATATGAGGGCCGTAGAACACGAATTATTGGCGACATCTATCCATCTATCCACTCCAATATAAACCCGGGCTCAGCGCATGCATGCCACTGGTGTTCCCACAATCCGTTGTGACAAAATGGCTGTCAACGACATACCATATCGCCAACATTCAGTGATTGAATTCCTCCTGAAGGAGAACAACTCAGCTGCAGATATCTGTCGCCGATTGAGTCAGGTGTATGAAGGTGCTTGCATGGGTGCTAGCAGTGTCAGAAGTTGGGTGAAACACTTCAAATTCGGAAACACGGACATCGCCGATCAGCCATGCTGAGATCAGCTGAGATCAGCCGAGAAGCGCCAAGACTGAATGCAATGAGCAGAAAGTTGATGCTCTCATCAGAGAGGACCGAAGGGTGACAGTTAGGGAGATTGCAGCACATCTCCGACGGTGATGACACCGTTCATCAGTGTTTAAGGCGCATGGGACACCATTCCGTAAAGGAGATGATAACGACCTTGGGATATGGGAAAGCTTGTTCCCGTTAGGTTCACCCTTTTTTATGGAGGAACACAAAAACACATGCATGGATGTGTGTCATCACAGTTGCTTCAACGACACGCGACCAAGGGTGATGACTTCCTGTTCCGTAACGTAACTGGTGATGAAAGCTGGTTCCACCATTGAGACCCAGAAAAAGCATGTAATGGCATCACTCCAAATCTCCAAAAAAGAAGAAGGCCAAAAGAGTGTGGCTGGTATATTATGTGGCCAAATCTCCAAGAAGGCCAAAAGAGTGTGGCTCCACCATTAGTTAAAAAAAAAGTTGTGGGAACCATCTTCTGGGATGCTGAGAGATGCATCCTGGGTGTTTTCCTGCCCAAAAGGGGAAACCATCAATGTGACTCACTTTGTACAAATGCTCAAGAAACTGAACCGTGCATTTCGGGAAAAATGCCCGATGAAAAAAATGTTATCTTTCAACATGACAACGCGAGACCTCACATTGTGCATCTGACAATGGAGGGAATCTCAAAGAATGACCTGCCTGGTGTTGGCTTAATGGTTAGGGTGGTGGGCTTTGGATCCAAGGGTCCTGAGTTCAAATCCTGCTCAGCTGTTGAATTAATACCAGCTGGGGTTAACTCGGCCTGTCATCCTTCTGAGGTTGGCAAAATGAGTGCCAGCATGCTGGTATACTGTGTCGGAGTGGTGACCCATCCAGGGTTGTGCCCAATAGCCAAGGAGACTGCTTAGGCAGCACCAACACCATATACATCTCTCTCTCTCTCTCTCTCTCTCTCTCTCTCTCTCTCTCTCTCTCTCTCTCTCTCTCTCTCTCTCTCTCTCTCTCTCTCTCTCTCTCTCTCTCTCTCTCTCTCTCTCTCTCTCTCTCTCCCCATAAATATATATCCACTTCCCTGTAACATAATATACCAACCATTTCGTTAGCCCTTTCCAAAGAGCACTTTTCCTCAGGAGCAATTATCAAATGTGCCATGTTTGAGTAGCCAAAACTTGCCAATGGCATCGTAACTTTGAAGTGTCAATGGTACTTCATGCACCTTGATGGTGTTCGATCAAATAAGAACTTTTTTCAACACTTTGTATGGGACTTGAATGTGGGACCACATGCTGTCAAATGAACCTTTTATATCAAATGGCTCAAATTGCATCATTTCTTTGAACTACGTCTGCAGAGTAATGGGCATATTCCAAATTACCTCCGCCACTGAAGGTGGACGGAGGTTATGTATTCACCTTGTTTCTTACTTGCGAAATTGACGTTTCACAAGTACATTGGTTGGTGTACACTCGAGACTGTGATTCTGTCTATCTATATGGCCTACAGATCACATTTTTACTCCTCTATTCACAAAACTTCACCACCCGGTCTCAAACTAGAAGCCAATTGTTTTTGAGGTGAATAAGTTAAAAGGTCAAAGGTCATGGTCACATAAATCGTCAATTTTCATCCAATTCGATACAGCATATATATATATATATATATATATATATATATATATATATATATATATATATATATATATATATATATATCACAATGTGTTTGTGTATTTGGTTGTCCCCCTTCATAAGGACGATTGAAGAAGGGTTTTGTCTATTTTTGTTCACTATGGTCTATTTTTCAGGATAAGAAAATTTGAAAAGCATTTTCCATAAAAGAGTAATTATGTCTCTTCTTTTGGAAATGTAGACGGTGACTCGCAACTGGGCCTCTGCGGTGGTGTAAAGAAGCATTTCGAAAATAATAAATGGAAGGCACAGGGAGGTGAAATTCGCTGTATATTATGTGCAACGTGAGCAGAGTAAAACGAGTGTTCATTTATATTATGTCCGTAGGATGCCGAATAAATAAAGAAGACAAAACCACACCTGGCGCTATGCCGAGGCTTCACACTTTGGCATGCGCATGAAGCTGTAAAGTTGAAATGAAACGCCCCAGAAGATAAAGTCTAGGTCTTAAGGGTCTCGGTCAAATACCAACTCCTCCATTCAAATACAATCACTTTTGTACATGTGGTGTGCTTATGCACTTGGACTTTTACAGATCTACGTTTCATTGCAGAAGTCATGTCAGCACAGTGTACCGAACACACGTAACAAAAAAAACACCCAAAGTTTATGTTGCCCATATCTGAAGAAACTCTTCAACATGTACTCACAAGAAAAGGCAGTGTGACTTTGGACATGCAATCAACAAGTTTCAGAAAAGAAAAGTGTTCTGATTAACTGTTATTAGCTCATCTGGACTTCAGTCAGATGAGCTTTTGTGATCGGACAGTGTCCATGGGTGAGTCAGTCAGTGAGTCTGTCAGCCAGTCCATAAACACTTCAGTCATTATCGCTTGAACCAAGCACGATTTTGATGAAACTTGGCCAAAAGTTTTATATTTGATGCCGAACGAAGGTGTATCAACCGCATCAAAATCTGCGCTCATTAGGGGGAGTTTATGGGGGGGGGGAATGAGGTGGTTTCACCCCTTCCCAAATATGTATTTGCTATCTTCTCCAAAACTAAACACACAATTTAGATGAAACTTGACTACAACCTTCATCACTGGTGATGTACCAAAGTGTATCGACCGCATCAAAATCTGCACTCATTAAAGGAGTCTATGGGGGAGACCCCCCAAAATAGGTAATTTACTCTTCTCCAAAACTACACACACAATTTCAATAAAACTTGACCAAATCTTCATTTGTTGTGGGGGAGGGGGGTGTTGAGTAACCGTTGCTCCTGATCCAGGTGAGCTTCATGATGCGCAGTCCTAATTTAACACAAACTCTCTGTTGATGAACGTGCAACTCAAGTGACGTCATCTGTGTTTACATGCCTTGACCAAGTCGATTTGCAGTGCGTAATTAGTCATGAACACACACATCAGGACTGGTGACTCATGTTCGAGAGAACATTTTCTAGGTTGCAGTGGTGTTATGGCATTGGCCAGCATTGGCCATGTCCAAACCTTGGCACATTGGTTTCATTATGAAAAGCCATTGTGCCTTTAATCACTGTACATGGCCATTCATACATTCACCCTTCACGGATAACACACAACCCTTTCCCAGAAAATTTGTTGCCATTGTATTCAAAAAATACCAAGTCCTACATTCATTTCACATGGACAATAATGCTGCTGTAACCGCGGCTGTTGTAATCAGGAGGAATAAAACATGAGAGTATTTGTCATCTTCTCTGATGGTCTTCCACAAATTCAGTTCTTTCCCATCACTAAAGTCTATGACATGTATTTTGTGGATTTTATAGACCTAATTTGCATTTTCCAAAAGGTGATGTTCATCGATAAAGTCAACAATATTGTTATCTGTGTCACCTCAGGCATCAACTGCTGCACAGCAGAAAATAACTCTGCTGAGTTTTGAACAATCATTGCATCCCTATATTTGTTCATTACCTTGGCCTTCGCCGGGAACTCGGCAGATCCCCCAATCTCATCTACAACTCCTTTACCATTGGGAGATGGCGAGGTATTTCAATTTCACCTTGCGTAAAGACTTCCGCAGAATCAGGACCAAGTCAATGTAAGGAGGACGTTTTTAAAAATCGTGGTTATGGAAGCCATTATGTGCGAAAAGATGACTGGATGGTGCTTTCGTCTTTTCTCTGCAATCATAATGGAGTTTGTATTAAAGAAATGTTTCAAAAGGAACTTTACAAGTTGTACAAGGAACCTAACAGCTTGTTTTAAGCCACCACAATTTTTTTTTTTAATGATTTGTTCAAAATGCCAACAGGATTAGAACAGCACAGGGCAACGCTAGGTACCCCTGTCAGTACCCCCATGAAACGATCCTGACACTTTAAGAAAACCGAGTACGAGTGACAAGATTACGTGCATTCCTTTTGTAAAACATGATGGTAACACTCACCACATACAAATTGAAATATGTATCCGAGGACCTGCTATTGTCACCATTTGTAGAATCAATATGTTTGCAAGCTCAGAAAGTTACAACACAAGACTTAGAAATATATTTGGTGGGAATAAAGCCATTTGCTTCATCGAATGTTTCCAACGTGTTCAGCATTTCTAAAACTTGCACATCATCTGAATCTAACAAACAAGACAGCATAAAAGCAGAGGACAAGGGGCTTATCATTCATTTATTTCCATGCCAGTTACAAAGATGTTACAAAAGGCTGATAATATTACAATAATCGTAAAAATATAAGAACAATCCCTCTTTTCTTTGGATGGTGTAACCCTGTGTATTAATTCCTGAAAGCCATCTCTGAAATGTAACAGACGTGACATGCAATGGGCCAAAACAAATATAAACTAGGAAGAGCAATCAGAAATTGTGGACCCTTGCCAGGACCTGTTGTGTGTGGTGTATTTTGTGTGGCAAATAAATGGAAGGATATACAAAATGAACGGTCATTGATTGCAGTTTAAAAGTCTAAATGGTCTTGTTGTAAAGGTGTAAAGGTCAAAGGTCCAAAGGTTGAAAGGCCTGAAAAGGTTGAAAGGACTTAAAATGTCTAAATGAGTCTAATGGGTAAAATTGGTCGAATGTGTATAAAGGGTTTAAAGTATTCAAAGGGTCCTAAAAGGTCTAAGGGGGGTCTAAAGGGTGTAATTTAAGGTATAAAGGGTCTAAAGGTCAAAGGGGTCAAGAGGGTATTAAAAGGTCTGAAATGTGTGAAGGTCTAAATTGTAGAAAGGAATCTGGGTTGGGGGGGGGGTCTTAAAAGCCTTAGGGGTTTGAAACGGTCCAACAGGGTATGTAGGATGTTAGGGTTACAAATGGTCTTAATGGTCTTTGGGTTGTAAAGTACCTAAGGGAATCTTTAGGATCTTTATGGGTCTTTAGGTACAGAGAGATGTAATGTAATTAATACACATACTCGTGTTCTGTGTCGACAAACAAACTAGAAATCACCCAGAGAGCGACATTTGGCAAAACAGAACAAACTCGAATGGCACTCGGGAGAGCACATACCTCCACCAGGCTGACCACTGACCAGTATACATTTTGTATCCCACTGATAGGCTAAATCTGGATCCGGACCTGAACCAAAATCGAATCTGCTTGTTATTGTCACCTAACCAACTCATTCAATGAGCTTTGTCTAAATACATCCACAACACAACTTTTTGAGACATTATTTTTTATGTCGTTTTTGGCAGTATCTCTCAATGGTGAGGAATTGCTTAAAATCTCGAATTCGGATCTGGATCCAGATCTTCACCAAAATTAAATAAATTATTCCTTGTCACACACCCAACCTGTTCACCAAGTTTCATCCGAATTGCTCCTTAACTTTTTGGAGATATCGCGCAATGTTCTTTTTAGCCCGACGTCTCAACGATGAAGAATCAGTTAGAAATTAAATAATTCTCGTGTCGGGATCCAGATGTTCACCAAAATCTAATAAACTTGTCCTCGTCACACACGCAACCTTTCGTCCAAATCCGTCCACAACGTTTTGAGATGTGCTGCACACAGACAAACAGGCAGACGGACAGGGGTCGAAAACATAACCTCCGTCCACCTTCAGTAGCCGAAGTGAATATGCTTCCCAATGTTTCAGGGAGCTTTCACAATGTTTGACCAAATTCTTCTTTCATTCGTATCCAGTACAACTACAAGGCTGTGGGGTAGCATAATTGGCTGAGGGCACGGCTGTGCTGCTGATGCAATGCCCTCTGCTGGTCAGTGCAGGAATCTGGAATGTGGCCATGGCGCAGGCTCGCCTACTTTTCACGAAGGACAACGTGGGATCTGTAACGTTCACACAATGAATGCTGGTCGATGGGGTTCCCATTTAACGTCCATCCGAGGGATGGCACATAAATTAATGAATCGCCTGCATGTGAAACACCAGGCTGACAGTTTATAGCTGGGTCGGGATTCGAACCCAGGCGAGACAGCTTCGAGACGAGTGTATGTACCTCGAGGCCATCCTGGTAGCCACTTGAGCCAAATAAGCTGATGTTTATGTATGTGTGGTGTTTGTACACATTTTGTTTAAAGCTCCTCACCACGTGAGCCTTGTTCCTCCTGATATCCTTTAACCTTGTCGTTTCCTGAGCTTTGCTTTTCCCTTTCCCAGGTGTGTTCTTCCTTGTCCTTGTTTCAGAGAAAGTAAATATATATCTTGCAGTTGTCGACCTGGTGTAGTGGGCTGTTAGGTTTTTCCCTTGTTGAAAATGATAATTAACGACAGGAGGTGTTTGTTACTCCATTGTTGATGCGACGATGCAGCGCAAGCTACGGTGCGTGTGGCTGGAAATGATTGTTTGGCTGGAAACGAAATTTCCATTGTTTCGCTATTATTAAAGCCCATCCCACTGATACCTTTTTCACGGACATCATATCTCCTCAACTTCGACCCTGAAGTTGGTAGTAATAGTTGAAGTTGAGCCACCATGTGGATTCTGCAGTGACCTGGTTTCATCACACAAAATTGCCTCGCAAACAAGAGGAAGAAAACCATGAACACAAAAGCAATTTTGAATGTTGACGAAGGAATCATAAATCGCGGGACGGATGATTTTTTTTTCATATGTTTTTCGTCGTGTTATCGAGCAAAAATGCCGAAGATCCGAAGATCCACTTGTGCGTGCACATCGGTCGTTTCACTTTGCACTAAATCACTGGAGCCACCTACATCATGCTGCCCCCCTCAGTCCACCTTCCCCAAATACCTTGCAATCTCCCACACGAGGGCCTATCATTATCTTCCATCTTTAGGTTTTAGCAAAAGGCAGTGTGGTTGACATTTTCCAATTAGCAACGGGTCGTGCCTGTAAAATCCTTATCGCACGGCTCCATTTGTAAAATATAGCGCGTTTCACCCGTCAAGACATTTTCTGGGGGACATTTCTTTCTTTTTTTCTTTTTAGCTTTGCTATCAACATCAATGGACCACACTCTTAACAGAGCTGCCAAAGCGGTCTCTTGGCACGGGTTGTGCTGGAAGCTCTACTATTGTCTTCCCAGCAATCAGTCAGGGAATCAATTTGGAAATTCTTCAAGGTCTTCAAGAAGGCTATTCACCAACATCTCAGATCATCCCCAACCAAAACCATTATTTTTTTTCTACCCCCTCATTAACCCTCCCCAAGCCCACTTCTTTCTGAGTTTCCAGTCTTTCCTTCCTGAGAGTTTGCTTCTGTAAGCTTATCCATCTTGTCCATCCATCCTCCCCCGATCCCTCATTGTTGGCCACATCCATTATTTTGCCAAGTCTCCTTCAACCCTCCTGTTGGTGTGTTTTCCCCCCTCTCTTTATGCTATTCCTTTTGTTCTGTTACGTCGTGATACGTTCTATGTTCTAACACGTCCACCTATTAATTGTGATTAATAAAATTCATTGGTCGGGACCCGGGATGACGGAAACACTCACCTACTCTTCACGAAAGACAATGAGGGATCTTTAACGTCCACCAAATAGTGCTGGTAGATGGTTCCTCTGGCTTCTGATGGATGGTGTACACATTGGTCGTTGATGCATAGTCTTGGTGTGTGAATCAAAAAAGGTGATAGTTTTGAGCTGGGTCAAGAATTAAACCCAGGTTAGACAGCTTGGAGGTGAGATTAAAACCCAGGTGTGCTGTTCTGCCAACCCCCAACTTGCTACACCTACAATAAATGTATTGGCATCCACACCATAGTCATGGTCAGTGAATGCATATTGGCCCAGGATTCAATTACGACTTTGGTCCACTGGTTGAATTATTACTGAGGGCCGTGGCTGTGCTGCTGATGCAGTGCCCCTGCATATTAGGGCAGTAACTTTGAATTTGACCAGGCTACCGACCACATTCCACAAAGACATTCACAAAAAAATTCTAAAAACACCTACTCTTTGAGAAAGACACCACGGTATTTTTTAACGTCCACCAGCAAATGCTTGGAGATGGATACTCAGCATAACATCGATTTGATGCAAACATCCATCCATGGGACAGCACACTCATTCATGCAATGAGCTGCCTGAGAAACACCAATCTGACAATTTATCATCGGGCTGACAATCAAACCCAGACTAGGCAGCTCAGAGGAAATCACTACGTCTGAGATATAAGGGCGGACAAACAGACAATAACAATTTCTTCATCAACTAAATAATTTTTAAACATTGAACTCAAATACAACGAAAAAGGCACTCCATCCCATCCATTGGGATCATACTCTGTGCAGAGCATTGGTGCTGCCTCAGCAGTCTCCTTGGCTATTGGGTACAATCCTAGGCAGGTCGCCACTCCGACACAGGATACCAGCTAGCTGGTACTCATTTTGACGATGTCAGAAGGATGACAGGCAGAGTTAACCCCACCTGGTATTAATTCAACAGACAAGAGGGATTTGAACTCAGGATCCTAGGATCCCAAGGCAACCAAAAAAAAGCACTCGGTAGAGCGCATACCTCTGCTTGCAATGCCTGATCCAGAAGAAAATATTGGGGCCAAGAAAATTTTGAAATAACATGATATTTGTATATATAATATAATATAATATATGTGTGTATATTGTATTGTATTTGGCCCAATCTCTCAATGATGAAGAATCACTATAAAAACTAGAAGGGCACTCGGTAGAGCGCATACCTCCGCCACGTAATGCCTGATCCACGAGAACATATCGGGCCCAATACGTTTTTGAAATATCATGCTATACAGCACTATATCGTTTGTGGCCGCATCTCTCAATGGTGAAGAATCACTTAAATAATTATTGGATCCAGATCCGGATTCGGATCTTCTTCACCAAAATTAAATCAATTCATTCTTGTCACACACCCAACGCGTCCAACAAGTTTCGTGCGAATCCATCCACAATTTTTTGAGATATCCTGCACACAACCAAACAAACAAACAAATAAGAAGAAGACGTCATGCAGAGCACGATACTTGCAAAATCCAACACCCCTCCTCCAAAGGTTGTCGGATGGAAGCGGATTATTTTTCAGATTGGAATTGATGATTTTGAAACTTTGACCTGGAGTTGACCTTTGACCCTTTAACCTCAAAAATAATTGCTATCCAAATTCAGTGATGGACTATGCAATCGCTGTTTAATTATCCGGTTAATCAGATGACAGTTAACAATTTTTCAGGTGAAATTTGATTATTTAAAAAGATTGACCTTGAGTTGACCTTTGACCGTTTGACCTAAAAAAAAAATAGTTGGTTTCCCAATCCAGTGATGCAATATGCAAATCTTGTTCAAATTTTAAGTCAATTGGAAGAAAATTGACAATTTTAGAAATTTGACCTCAAGATGACCTTTGACCTCAAAAAATCAATAGGCTTCTCAGTTGAGACTACCTTTACAACTTAATAAAGTTTCATGATGATCGGTTTTGAATTGTGACCTGTCGGCGAAAAACAGAAAATCAGACAAACAAACAAACAAACAGAACAACAAAATCGACTGACCAATATACTCGAAAAATCATCGACTTTGCAAGTCACAAACACACAGAGAGGGGTGAAAACTTAACCTCCACCTGCGGTGGTGGAGGTAATAACATAAACTCACGATTGTGATTATACCGTATATATTTTGCTGATTATAACCTTTTCATACGAAAATGAAAAAAAGTCTGACCCCTGAGTTTTTATACACCATTGGTTTGTTTACGACGTGCTCTCAATGAACGCTTTACAGAAACCATGGTAAAAACAGAGGGTGTGACTCAAGTTTTGTATGAGTGGACGTCACAAGGACAGAGCTTTCTGCAATTTCAACATGGGCGCCATTAATCTTCTCCTTACAACATGTCGCCTGCACCTGCAGAGCACATTTGATCGGGATTTTGGGCCAGACCAGTCGGTTTTCCGTAAAATACATTTTTATGCCCAGATTCAGGATGAAGCGCTTCTTTCTTCCTGATGGAAGGATCACAGCACACTACCCAGCAAAATATTGTACTGCACTGCACATGAAAATGTCTCAATCGTCGGTAAGACCACTTTTGACTTGAACCTTTGGGCAAGGATTCCACAAGATCTGTATTTATTCGTTTATGAGCACTAAGCATACATAGCTGGTCAATTAACAAGTCATTCATTCTCAGCCATATCCCACAGATGAACAACATTAGGGTAATGGCGTAGCCAAGGAAGATGTGCGAAGTCACTGCCACATTCCACAAACCAGTCTTGCACAATACGGGCCAGATTTAATGGACAATTTTCTTTTGTATACTCACACTGATGAGGGTATTGCAAAGTCTGCTGTATAATGCCAAGCTCCAAGTTCAATTTCAAGAACCACTTAACTCCTCTTGGAATCGTAACAAGAATGCCTTGTCCCATTTTGAACGTTTCTGTGATTTTTGTTCGCGCAGCACGTCTGTTACACGTCACCGCCTTGCTGCAGGTTGATCCATCGTGACAAATTGCTAACGAATCCTGGTTTTCTTCAAAAGTGACCAGACCAGTATTCCCTGTTAATGAGGTTTGAGGAGCGTGTTGGTCAGTGCAGCCAGTTGCAAGGATGCCCGACTGTCGTACTATTTCTGAAGTCGATGGCACTTTGTTGCATATGCTTTGCTGTTGTTCAATCTGCGAGCAAATAAATACTATTGTGACAGCAAATCACTGATGTTCTACCTTTAAGCATGCACCGCATCATCGAGTGCACAGTATGCATGTTTCGCTGCATTGATACAAAATGCATTGCCGGTTTATTGTTGCATTGTGATCGCAGGTTAAAAGTCCAAATACGAGTACCGTGTGGCTCTGACGGTGCGCAAGATCCATTGAGAAGTTTTTTTTTTGTTGGCAAAAGCTGCTCAATGGTCCTTATATACTGTTGGGGACAGATTGTAAAAGTAAAGTTCCATTGGACGTTGAGGGGAAAGTCTTTTCTTTGGAAAATATCGCTGGAAATTACGGTAATGCACAAAAAAGCTTGCCAACAAACCTCAAACTGACAAAAGAGCTGCCAGAGATGAATCGCACGCACACTTCATGCCGGGAAGCCTAGCTCAACGTCCACTCTAAAGAATGGTAGAATGGTAGTGGTACTCACTGCATCACTGGGTGTGAATCCAACATGCTATCGAGGTTACACTCTTCTACCCTTCAGGATGGAAATATTAAAAATGAAATACGCAAGCAATAAATGCATAAAAGTCATCCATAAAGGGGCAATGTGGCTTGATATTTCATACTTCTATGCGAATGAGTACTGTATAATATTATCCAAGAGATACTTCACTCCCAGTTCGAGAACGACCTCTCCAAAGAGGAAAATAAATAAAAGAGATGATATCATTAGTGTCCAACATCTATACTATTAAATTAACAAACTGCCATGGTTTCCGAGACACATGGCGGAGGGATGAGTCTGAGCTTTGGCACACATGTCCACTATTTCTTCGGATTCCAAATGTCCCCTTTTGGAACGGATCCATTATCGGAGTTCCGTGACAAAAGGGTCCAAAATTGCTGTGATGGGTCCCCAACTTGAAACAGCCTATAACCCCCCCACCATACGAACACCGGACGAATAACGTGGCGAGATGGAGTGAGTACAACCGCTCAGCCAATTTCCAACTGCGGTCATAAAGCGAGGCCCTGTATATTTCCTTCCAGACTGTAGTGAGCATTCTGTGAGCCACAAAATGCCGAAACGTAAAAATGCAGACACGCGTGCAACAGCAGTACGAAATAAGAAGCGCAGATATCAAAAGAATATCTCGCCACAAGCTCTCGGTGAATTGCAAGACTACAATGAGAGACCATTTCCCCCCATACACAGCATTGGCAAGATGGACACTATGTGCTCTTCCTGTGGCGCGTACATGTGGAAAGCTGAACTGCATTCCGGTTGCCTCGGGGTGAACGCTAAATTTTCCATCTGCTGCATGCAAGGTAAAAATTGTTCTTCCCAACATCAGTGAACCACCTCCTCTCTTGCAACACCTTTTCACTGACCGCACACCTGAAGCAAGGGATTTTCGATCCAACATTCGGGCATACAACTCGAGTCTAGCGTTCACGTCATTGGGTTTACAGGACGATGTGTTATCTACAAGGGGCCCACATACGTTCAGAATCCATGACAGTGTTTATCATAGAATCGGACATTTTTCCCCCGAGAATGGTAAACCGCCAAAATTTTTGCAAATCTATATCTACGACACTGCGAACGAAATCGCTCATCGAACAGCATGGAACAGCGACCTGCACCGTGATTTGCTTCAAAAGCTACAGGCAGTACTGCATGACTGTAATCCGTTCGTAAGTGCTTATAAGCAAGCCGCCGAATTACTGGAACCAGAAGAAAATGATTCCATGAAGTTCGTCTCGAGAGCGGACACTACGACAGATTTACGGCGCTATCATCTACCGACGGCAGCAGAAGTAGCGGTTATCTTACCGGGAAGTGCTGATGTTCCATCGCACCCCGCGACATCGTTTTGTACAAGCGGTCAAGCTTGGATCCAGAAAATCGTGACATTATCTGCATCAATGAGACCCACCACGATTATGACCCTCTTCATTACATGTTGCTCCTACCACAGGGGGATCTGGGCTGGACATTTACCATCAAGAAATGAGATGGCAAATGCGTCATTACTATGGAGCTTTACGCTTACTTTTTGATGGTTCGAAGTAACTATAATGTAATACCACGTAGTGGTAGATTACTACAACAATACATTGTCGATCAATACGCAAAGGTTGAACAAGGACGCCTGAACTACGTCTACCACAATCAACGGCAATTACGGGCGGAGCTGTATCAAGGACTATCTGATGCAGTCGCCGCTGGGGAGACTGATGGTGCCTCAATCGGTCGCCGAGTTGTCCTTCCGTCGTCATTTACCGGAAGCCCATGAAATATGAATCAACTGTACCAGGATTAGATGGCTATCGTTCGGCGATACTCGAAACATGACCTCTTCCTAACATTTACATGCAACCCCAAATGGGAAGAAATCCAGAATGCGTTATTCCATGATCGGGTTTCCGCTGATCGACCAGACATTGTAGCCAGAGTTTTCAATCAAAAGAAGAAGGCTTTCCTGCATGATATTATGGTTGATCAAATATTAGGAAAGGTCCTCGCGTACGTCTGCACAGTGGAATTTCAGAAACGAGGGCTGCCTCATCTTTACACGTTGGTGATTCTCCACCAAGAAAGTAAGCCTCGATCACCGGACCATTATGACAAATTCGTCACGGCAGAAATTCCCGACTTATCGCAGACTCGATTGCGTAACGTGATCGTACAGAACATGATACACGGACCATGCGGCACGGCTAATCCTCGTTCGCCTTGCACATGGAACAAGGCAAATGCACTAAACAATTCCCCAAGCAATTCTGCGAAACGACGCGAAGCACGCTCGATGGCTACCCGTTATACAGAAGAAGGGATTCCGGACCTCAGGTCCAAAAAAACGGATGGGTCATTAACGGATGGGATGGGTTGATAACCGCTGGGTCGTTCCTTATAACCCGTACCTGTCCTCCAAGTATAACTCCCACATCAATGTTGAAGTCTGCTCGATGGTCATGGCAGTCAAGTATCTCTACTAATATGTCGATAAAGGAACAGATCATAGTATGGCCGCTGTATGTGAAGACGATCATCAACAAACTGACAACGACGTGAATGAGATCAACCGGTTTGTGGACGCGAGGTACGTTTCCGCATGCGAAGGCTGCTGGCGTTTGTTCCACTACAATCTACAAGAACGATCACCGTCTATTCAACGTTTGGATATCCATCTTCCGAACCAAATTAGAATCGTCTATGTTCCTGGACAGGCTGCAGAAGCTTTAGACCACACCAAAGAAACAAGCCTCACCGCATGGTTTATCTGTAACCGCGACGACCACGAAGCCTGTTCTGTTCCATACCACGAGTTCCCAGAACACTTCACGTGGAACAGCACTACGTGCAAATAGTCGCCTCGGAAACACAATTGGACACTTATACAGGGCCAGTCCATCCAAAGGCGAACGATTCTATCTGCGTTTGCAAATGCATCATTCACCTGGATGTACCTCATTCGAAGATCTACGGCAACTCCCTGATGGCAACATTGCGGACACATTCAAAGCGACAGCATTGGGTCGAGGTTTCTTGGAAGATGAGCGCGAATGACATGACTGCTTCAAAGAGGCCGCCATGTCAGGTTTCCTGACTCAACTGCGCACTCTCTTCATCACTATTCTCTTATTCTGCCAACCTGCCCAACCTGCACAATTGTTCTCCTCATTCAGAAAATGTTTAAGCGAGGACATACTCAACAATGCTAACCTGGCTGGCATCACATTGACCGACAACGAATTAAACAACAGGACCCTCGGAGCCATTGAGGAACGCCTGGGCTACCATGGAAAATCATTGCAAGATTACCCTGACAGCCACGTGACCGATGCCGAACATGGTCCATCCTCTTTTCCCATGACTGACTACGATGTTCAAGCAGAAAAAAAAAACAAGGCGGATCACAACTGCAGACTCCTCAATCAAGACCAAAGGGTGGTGTATGAAGCGGTGTTGGAAAATGTGACAATGAAGAATGGGCCAGTGTTCTTCGTCGATGGCCCTGGGGGCACTGGAAAAACGTTTCTTTATAACACCATCCTACACGGTGTTCGTTCCATGAAGCTCACCGCACTCGCAGTAGCATCTTCTGGGATAGAGGCTGAGTTGTTGGACGGAGGTCAAACTGCTCATTCTCAGTTCAAAATACCTCTACCTATACAGCCACGCAGCACGTGCAATATTCCAAAGAACTCTGCATTGGCTACACTGATCAAAGGAACGTCTGTCATAATCTGGGACGAAGCTCCAATGATGCACAAGCAGGTCTTCGAATGCTTGCATCGCTCATTGTATGACATTATGGAGATGGAAAAGTCTTTCGGAGGCTTGATCGTCCTATTGGGTGGTGATTTCAGAGATGTGTTACCAGTCATCAGACATGGACGTGAGGCAGACATTGTTGAAAGTAACCTGAAGAGATCGTTCCTCTGGCAGGAGGTTCAATTAGTTCACCTCACCATTAACATGCAAGCTCTGATGGGCCCGTCTCACCAAAACCAATCTGTCAACGATTTTCAGACTTTCTTTCTGTCGATTGGCGACGGCAGAAAACCTACAAATCCAGATGGAGAGAAGTGCAAAATACGCCTATCGTCAGAAATCTGCATTGATCCCATTATTGGTGGCGTCAACGAGCTCATCAGGTCTGTTTTCCCCGACTAGACTACAATCGACTCCAGCAGAGCAAACTGTGTCCGACAAACGAAGATGTTGACATGATCAACAATAAAGTCTTACAAACATTCCCGGCTGGCGAAACGCAGACATATCTCAGTGCTGACAACGTATCTGATCCAGGACAGACGTACCTCTGTCCGACGGAGTTCTTAAACTCATTAACACCAGTGGGCTTACCACCACATTGACCCTGTCTTCGAATGTCCACCCCAATAATACTGCTCAGAAATTTGGACCCACGTAATGGATTACTGAACAGGATGAGACTCCGCATAATCAGCCTTGGAAGCCGGCTGATCGAGGCCGACATCATGACTGGCAAAAAGACAGGTAAATACGTCTTCATTCCCAGAATAACTCTTACCCCATTGGACTCTGGACTGCCTTTTGATCTCTGACGACGCCAATTCCCAATATGACCATCATATGCGATGACCATTAGAGCCAGGGACAAACTCTCACTTTCGTGGGCATTAATCTGACCAATCCCATCTTCTCACACAGTCAGTTGTATGCGGCGTTATCGAGTGCGCAATCGATGGAGTGTATCAAAATACTGCCACAACCGAGTCAACCCAACGACGGCTTCGACTACACGGATAATATTGTTTACAGTGGACTCGGTTAACATTAGTAAGTGTGCTCTGCTTTTTAGATCCACGTGGAGGATCTCTAAGTCCGGATCTCTAAGTCTAAGTGTTACTCACGTTGTTGTTCTTGTGGACTTTTTTGTTTCACAGCCTACAGTTTTCATCGAAACTTCCTGAAACTTGGCATATATATGTATAAATACCCTGCGCAGACAGTAACCATCTCCGATTTTGAAAATTCCTCCAAGAAAAGAACGTTATGACGTCAAAATATCTCCGCTAATGGAAATCGCCTAAAAAATTATCTACGAAACTAGGCAAGCTTTTTGAATTCTGTTTGCGGGAATCGAACAGGGCATTAACAGAGATGAATTACCGCACATATGATACATCACTATGACGTCATATCAATTTTTATGACGTCATTCCTATTTTTTGACATTTTCTTGTTTCACAACCCAGAGTTTTCATCGGATCTTCGTGAAACTTGCCATGTATATGAAGAAAGCCCACGCGCAGGCAGTAACCATCTCCGATTTTGGAAATTCTTCCTAGAAAAAAAGTTGACGTCATAATATCGCCGCTAATGCAAATCGCCTATACCATTATCTCCGAAACTAGGCAAGCTGTGAATTTTGTTTGCGGGAATCAAGCCGGGCATTAGCACAGATGATTTATCGCAAACCTGATACATCACACTGACGTCATCATTAAGAGGACGAGGATTTTTTTTTTTTTTTGTATACCTTGGTCGAGACTCGTATGAGAGCTAACACACAACTCACAGCAAGGAGGCATGAGACAAGAGGGCGGGAGTGGAAGGGACAAAACATTGGGGAACAGACACAGGTGAACTGTGGAAGGGAGAGGGATGGGGATGGGACGGGGAACATGGCGAGGAGAAGATGGACATTACAGGGACTTTCAGGAAGGAAAGCAGGAGAATTGAAGGAAGTGGGCTTGGGTGGATTATCGGGGGTAGAAAAGATCGAGGATTTGGATGGGGGAAGATAAGAGGTGGTGGTGAACAGCTGTTTTGAAAGCCTGGAGGGAAGAATGGGAAAGAATAGAGTGAGGAAGTTTATTCCAAAGGCGGGAAAAAAGAGGAATGAAAGAGTGAAGATGAGCAGTGATTCGTGATTTTGGTAGTTTTACCAGAAGGGGGTTGTTGGCGGACCTTGAGCGCCCTGTGGAAATGTGGTTGGGACAAATCGCAGAGAGAGCAGGGGGGGGCAAGGCAGGAGAGGAGTCGGTAGAAGACAGAAAGACCACCGACCAACCTGCGGTGATTGAGTGAGAGGCCCAAAGACTCAGCTTCATTGCGGGAGATGCCAATGATCTTAAAAGCCCTGGTTTCGACAGCGTGAAGTCGAGAAAGGTGGGAGGCAGGAGCACCAGCCCAGAGGGGAGAGCAGTACTCCATCAGGCTACGGACAAAAGCTTTGTAAGTGGTCAGGAGCTCAAGAGGGCCAAGGAAGGACTTTGCACGACGGAGGATTCCCAGTCCGCGACTGGCTTTTGAGGCAAGGTTGGAAATGTGACTTTCCCAGGAAAGGTCATGGCAGATAGTGAGACCCAGAAGCTTGAAAGAAAAGACTTCTTCCAGAGGATTGTTGAGAAAGTGGATGGGGGGGTTTTGTAAACGGTCCTTTCGAAGAGACATAGTGAGAGTGTGAGATTTGTCTGGATTGAAAGACATGTTCCACGTGTTGGACCAGTTTGTGATTTTATCCAGATCTGCAGTGAGCGAAGAAGCTGCTGCTTGCCGGTCTGAGGGATGACAGATGGTACGGCAGAGGGTGGAGTCGTCGGCAAAGAGAAATAGAGGATTTTCCAGAGAGTCCGAGAGATCATTGATGAAAACCAGAAAAAGAACAGGGCCCAGAACGCTACCTTGAGGAACTCCAGCCTGCACAGGAAGAGGGGATGAAAGAACTCCATTTAGGGCCACACGTTGACTGCGACAGGAGAGGAAGTCTGTGAGCCATGAGTGGAGATGGCCTTGAATACCATGGGAAGAGAGTTTGGTGAGTAGGGCAGGGTGCCAGACTGTGTCAAAAGCACGTGATATGTCCAGGGATACGGCTCGGATTTCCTGTCTGGCATTGAGGACCTCCATCCATTGATGGGAGAGCAGTAGCAGCATATCCAGGGTAGAGTGACCTGGTCTGAAACCAAATTGATGATTGGAAATCAAGCCATTGGAGAAGAGGAAGGATTTCATGTCTGAAGCGATGATGGATTCCATAACCTTGCTGATGATTGGGAGAAGGCTGATTGGTCTGTAGTTACAGGGATCTGTTTTTGCACCTTTTTTATGCAGGGCAGTGATGTTAGCAGGTTTCCAAGCAGATGGCAGATGACCTTGGGAAAATGAGAGGGTGAATAGAACAGAGAGAGGGTGAGCAAGAGCAGAAGAGCAGGCTTTGAGGACACGTGGGCTGATGCCGTCTGGACCGGTTGCAGAATCTTAGCTCATTTGAGCTTGTTTCGATAACAGGCACTCATTTCACGATAAACGACAGCGTCACAAACGTGTTATGCTTTGCGTGGGTTATCTTCTAGTCTCAATGATGGAAGGTTGCTTTTCCTCCCATCATTGAGAGATTTTCATGGCGTTTTGCATTTTTCAGGCTTGGCAAGACTTTCAACAGCGAATGAGGCAGAGATAGACTAGAAGAGCACTGGGTCGAGCACATACCTCTAATAGGTTGAACACTGAATAGTTTATGCTTTGGATCCCACTGATAGGCAAGATCAGGATCCGGACCAAAACCAAAATTAAATCGGCCAGCTCTTGTCACCTACCCAACTCATCCACTTATTTTTGCCATAACTCATCCACTTATTTTTGCCATAACTCATCCACCACGTTTTGAGATATCATGCCATATTTCGTTTTTGGCCACATTTGTCAATGGTGAAGAATTGTTCAATAAATTTTTGAATCCGGATTCAGACCTTCACCAGATTATGTGATGAAGGTATGCCCTGTACTGAGTGCTCTTCTAGTTATTATTGTAAATGTAACCAGCTGGTCACGTATTTTCCTCAATTGATCCAGCATAGCCCATACGTAGTGTTTGCTGGGAAGTTCTACCCCACGTGATTTGCTCTGTTAGCCAGCATACACTCACTGTATCACTTGGCAGTAATCCGAGTGTGTGCTGAAGGCACGATGCCCGCTTGGTGCAGTCGTCCAAAGGAAAGGTAACCAGGCGAACGAGTGACACTCTGCCAGGATTGGCAATACCAATTGACATTCATCGTTGCTTAGGCCTAAGTCACATTTGGCACGGTGGGCGGAGGGTCTACAAAATCTACGGCCACTAGCAATTATAGGGCGGCCGCAGTATTTCCACGGTCACACAATGTAGCAGTCACATATGTTTTTATTTTTGGGGGACCGCACGGCGTATTTATAAATTGTGGAGACCGAAAACGTGGGGGTGCCGTACGGTCTTTGATTTGATGTCGCACGGTGACTTTAGGGCGTTCCTACGGCAGCCATATAATTTT